>NC_084625.1:25682480-25957480 GCF_033978795.1 Nerophis ophidion | reverse complement strand
AGAGGATCTTGGATTAACAGTTCCTGCATGCAATACAGGCTGAGAAGCAGGCAAGGAAAGACTTGAGGAAGCCACAATAGTCTTCCAGACAATCACCTTACGCTGTTGTATGGATGCCTCCCACCGGCGTCTAGGCCGCATGCCTTCAATGCAGCTGCACACGTGGATCGACGTGTGGTGCGGTTTTGCAGCCTGACAATGCACAAAAGAAAGAGCAGGAATATGAATTTATATTAAAAATGACAGTGGACATTGCTGTAGACATTTTTTAGGAAAGAAAACCAAATCCATTCTCTGCGATTGCTGGAAAACCACATAACTGGCATCCTATATACCCCAGTTCTCTGTAAGGCGTTATGCATTGATATCAGCTTGTAAGCGAAACGCATTAAACGGGTGATAACAGCGTTGGCGCTTGCACATAAGAGACTGCACACGTCGCTTAAAGAATATATTCTGCTTTCTACCAACGAGGCGGCTCTGATGTTTGAGCTCCAATTTTAGGAACTAATTCCTGCTTGGTAAAGAAAATGTGTTGTGGAGGATTTTCAGGAAAATGAAAGCAGGCTGGCAAAAACCCTATACCATTCTTGGTTGAGTATTGCATGTTAACTGGGATGTTTGTTAGTATCTATAAAAGTCTGGCAAATGTGCATCCATCAGTACGTGTATGCATGTGGTAATGTTTATGCATGGCGATTCATTCATGTGTGTGAGTGCATGCCCACTGATGTGTGTCTCTCCAGGTACAGCGCTAGCCTCCAGGGATGGGGAGGTGTTAGAGGTGAAGGCGGGTAATCCAGTGCAACTCCATAGTGGTGGTGCCTCAGGCGTCGGACCCTGCCAGGCCAGTACTATTGCCAACACCCATGCTTGGCCCCATACTAGGCAAGGACTGGCAGCAGCGAGGGCCGTAACCAGCGGAGAGAGCACTGTAAATGGTAATGCAAGTCTTTTAAATAGGATTTTGTGCAAAATCATTGTTTGTTAATACTCACAAGTAGTAATAATAAGTACAGTAAGTACATTTAATTTATATGCAAACTTTCATTGAGCATAATTTGGTGTATGGTCTTATTAAAAAGCAAAACAATTACAAACAAATGGGATCAAAAGTTTACATTGTTAATTAGATATCATATATAAAATACAGTGACATTGTGTATGTATGCACAGGGATGGGTACCTTTTTTTAACATTTGAAACAGTACACAACCAATTCCTGTTACCTGAGAATCGATACAGTTACTAATTCTCAGTACTTTAGTGTTAATTCCTGTGTTAATAAATGTTTTTTTTTATTTGTATTTACCATTCCCCACTGAGCTGATATTAATACCCGTGCTGTCCAGTTGTTTGCTTACTTGCAAATGAGACTCAGAAGTGTATGTATTTATTTTAGTTTATCATAGATGTGTTGCCATAGTCAGGAAGTAAGTTGTGCTACGGGTGTATCCATCCAATATTAAAGGCCTACTGAAATTAGATGTCCTTATTTAAACGGGGATAGCAGGTCCATTCTATGTGTCATACTTGATCATTTTGCGATATTGCCATATTTTGGATTTAGTAGAAAACATCGATGATAAAGTTCGCAACTTTTGGTTGCTAATAAAAAAGGCTTGCCTTTACCGGAAGTAGCAGATTATGTGCGCGTGACGTCACGGGTTGTAGGGCTCCTCACATCCTCACATCCGGTACTGGCAATGTAACATGATCTGTACCTGTAAAAGTACCAAATTTGGATCTGTGTACGTGTATATACTCCCAATGAGGACATTCATGAATAATATTGTAAAGTAAAATAAAATAATACAATGAAATTTATAAATAATTAACTAAATATCCATCCATCCATACATCCATTTTTTTACCGCTTATTCTCTCTGGGGTCACGGGGGACGCTGTTGCCTATTTCAGCTACAATCGGGCGGAAGGCGAAGTACACCCTGGACAAGTCGCCACCTCATCGCAAGGCCTAATTAAAATATATATTATTTAAAAAAAGATAAAAAAATAATCAAATGTGTGAATAAAAATATATTTACCGTATTTTTCGGACTATAAGTCGCAGTTTTTTTCATAGTTTGGCCGGGGGTGCGACTTATACTCAGGAGCGACTTATGTGTGAAATTGTTAACACATTATCGTAAAATATTAATATTATTTATCTCATTAGGAGTGACAGATTGTTTGGTAAACGTATAGCATGTTCTATATGTTATAGTTATTTAAATGACTCTTACCATAATATGTTACGTAAACATACCAGGCACCTTCTTAGTTGTTTTTTTATGTGTCATATAACGTACACTTATTCAGCCTGTTGTTCACTATTCTTTTTTTATTTTAAATTGCCTTTCAAATGTTTATTCTTGGTGTTGGGTTTTTTCAAATAACTTTCCCCCAAAAAGGCCACTTATACTCCAGTGCAACTTATATATGTTTTTTTCCGTCTTTATTATGCATTTTTGGCAGGTGCGACTTATACTCCGGAGCGACTTATACTCCGAAAAATACGGTAATGTAATATATACATAGAATAAATATGATGTAAAAAATAGAAATACACAATTTTATACAGCTTAGAAAATGGCTTATACTGTAAGAGCCATACAACACAAGAGCAGCTAAAGTCACCACTTTAATTTCCTTAATGTGTGCGTGAAAGTATTTTTCTGTTGCGAGCGCTTTATGAATAAAAACCTATAGACATCCGAGAACCTATTTCTTTACCATCCCATTTTTTATTTCATTGTTTTCTTTATTTTACTGGTTGTTTTTATCCTGTCCTTGGGTGCTTTAAAAGGCGCTTGCAAATTAAATGTATGATTTTATCATTGTTATGAAACAATATGCTCTTGCAGTAAAGACAAGCGAGGAGGTGGTCCCTCGCCACGGTCTGCCACTAAGGGAGCGTGCACGGCCTGACATGATCACGCTTGGCAGCCTTTCACTGCAGCAGGTCAGTGCTACAAAGAGGAATATCTGTGTCATCCTCCCATATTCACCAGCGCTTCATCCATCCATTATGCTGCATGCGTACGTACGGGTGCAGCTTTAGCTTATGGACAAAGAAACGTGTGTGTGTACATTTTTCTGTGTGTACATTTACCTTTCTTCCTTTTTTTTCCTCCCTTTACTTGTTTCTCTGGCCCACTTTTTTGCCTTTTTGCCAAAGTGCAACTATTTTGACTTTGCTCTTAATGTCTCCTGAATGCCCTGAAAAAAAAAAAAAAAAAAGCTCTTATGAGATCTGACATTCACAACAAATAAAAGTTTGGGTGGAGATGGGCCATACAGTTTGTTTCAGGCACTGAATGCACTGTTATGTACTCATTGTACAGTGTAATCTCAATTTATGAACTTGATTGGTTTTTTGAACAGGGTTTGTGATTAGACAAGTTTGTATAATGAACCATATTTACGTTAAAGTTAAAATACCAATTATTGTCACGCACACACTAGGTGTGGTGAAATTTGTCCTCTGCATTTGACCCATCCCCTTGTTCACCCCCTGGTAGGTGAGGGGAGCAGTGAGCAGCAGCGGTGACTGCGCCAGGGAAACATTTTGGTGATTTAACCCCCAATTCCAACCTAGTGTATGTGTGTGACAATTATTGGTACTTCAACTTTAACTTTAACCCTCGCTGAGCTTGACTTGGACATTATCTGGACTGGACCTGGTTTTAAAAACCTTTTAGACAAGTCTAATTTCATTAACAACCCGGTCTGGGGAAGATAAGGTTTTTTTTTTATTGTATTTTATAAATAAAATGAAATAAGATAAAAAAAAAAAAAAAAAAAAAAAAAATCTTGGATAAAAAAGAAAGTAAAATCATATAAAACAATTATATTGAAAATAGTAATTAATGATAGTGTTAGTGGACCGGCGACACACACAATTATGTGTGTTTCAGGGACTGTGTCCCTTGCAGATTGTGTTATATATGTTGTGGGAACCAGAATTTTGGTAGCAGAAAGAAACATCCCTTTTTTGTGTGAGTGGGTGTGGATGAGTGTAAATGGGGGAGGGAGGGGTTTTCTTTGGGGGGTTGATGCACTAATGGAAAGTGTATCTTGTGTATTTTTTTGTTGATTTAATAAAAAAATAAAAATAACTTTAACCCTTGATGGTGAGTGCCAAGCAGTGAGGTCCTATTTTATAGTTTTTGGTATGACTCGGCCAGGGTTTGAACTCACGACCTACCGATCTCATGACGGACGCGCTAACCACTGAGCAGGCACATATGCATACATTTATAATAAAAAGTATGCATGAATTGTTCATAAATGTATGGTGTTATCCTTAAGAAAAAATTTAAACATGAATAATGGGGGTCTAGTCTTCACAAAAGTCCATATTAGAAAAAGTTTGCACATTTTGTGTTACTTTCTGTCTTGGGTGTTGTTGGTCTGGAACCCAGGATGCACAAACAGCAGACAAAGTGCATGTAAAAAAAGTATTTATTAAGCAAAATGAGTGCAACGGGGAAATGCACAAAAGGGCAACATCAATAAAGCAAGCATAGGGAAAGTCCAAAGCACACAAAGCAAAAAGCACCAATCAAGCAATGATCGAAAAGACGAGGGTAGCATTTAAGGCATCCAGATTGGCAGACAGGAACAGTTGTGCCCGGATTGTCCAATCTGGGGCAGGTGAGGAAGCCAGCGCCCAACCAGGAGAAATAGTAGCAAAAGGAGGCAAACCACTTTTTATTTCCAAACCCCAAAACCAGTGAAGTTGGCACATTGTGTAAATCGTAAATAAAAACAGATACAATGATATGCAAATCCTTTTCAACCTATATTCAATTGAATGGACTGCAAAGACAACATCCTTAACTTTCAAACTGGTAAACGTCATTTTTTGCAAATATTAGCTCGTTTGGAATTTGATGCCTTCAACATGTTTCAAAAAAGCTGGCACAAAAGGCAAAAAAGACTGAGAAAGTTAAGAAATGTTCATTAAACACGGACATCCCACAGGTGTACAGTCTAATTGGAAACAAGTGGGTGCCATGATTGGGTATAAAAGCAGCTTCCATGAAATGCTCTGTCATTCACAAACAAGGATAGGGCGAGGGTCACCACTTTGTGTACAAATGCGTGAGTAAATTGTTCACATTTTGTTTTGTACAGTTTAAGAACAACATTCCTCAACTAACTATTGCAAGGAATTTAGGGATTTCACCATCTAAGGTATATAATATCATCAAAAGGTTCAGAGAATCTGGAGAAATCACTGCACGTAACATTGAATACCTGTGACCTTGGTTCCCTCAGGCGGTACTGCATCAAAATGCGACATCAGTGTGTAAAGGATATCACCACATGGGCTCAGGGACACTTCAGAAAACCACTGTCAGTAACTACAGTTTCTCGCTACATCTGTAAGTGTAAGTTACAACTCTACTATGAAAAGCAAAAGCCATTTATCAACAACATAATCATCTAAGATGGGCTGATGCAAAGTGTAAAAGTGTTCTGTGGTCTGATGAGTCCACATTTCAAATGGTTTTGGAAACTGGACGTCGTGTCCTCCAGGGCCAAAAAAGAAAAGAACCATCCGGATTGTTTTAAGCCCAAAGTTCAAAAGCCAGCATCTGTGATGGTATGGGAGTGTATTAGTGCCCAAGTCTTGGTTAACTTACACATCTTCGAAGGCACCATTAATGCTGAAAGGTACTTTGCTTTTGGAGCAACATATGTTGAATTTCAAGCAACGTTATCATTGTCTTGGCATTGTCTTGGCATTGTCTATCGTTGGCACTGTCTTGCTGAAATAAGCAGGGGCTATTTCAGCAAGACAATGCCAAGCGTTGCTTCATAATAAACGAGTGCAGGTACTAGACTGGCCTGCCTATAGTCCAGACCTGTCTCCCATTGAAAATGTGTGGCACATTATAAAGCGTAAAATATGACAACGGAGACCCCGGACTGTTGAACAACTTAAGCTGTACATCAAGCAAGAATGGTAAATAATTCCACCTGAAAAGCTTCAAAAATTGGTCTCTTCAGTTCCCAAACGTTTACTGAGTGTTGCTAAAAGGAAAGGCCATGTAACACAGTGGTGAAAATGCCCCTGTGTCATCTTGTTTGTAATGTGATGCTGTCATTAAATTCTAAGTCAATGATTATTTGAAAAAAAAAAAAGTTTCTCAGTTCGAACATCAAATATCTTGTCTTTGCAGTCTATTCAAATGAATATACAGTAAGTTGAAAAAGATTTGCGAATCATATTATTCTACTTTTACTTACGAATTACACAACGTGCCAACTTCACTGATTTTGAGTTTTGTAATAACAGAGCTGGAACAACAAATACCGTAACTGTTCTTCTCATTTATAGCCGACCCGCCGGCACACTCACTATGTCAATAGCTCTGTGGTGCACTTACAGTTTGAAATCACAAAACTCTTTATATTTAATAGCCAGGTTGCTACATTGATTAGGAATGTAAAATAAAAATAATTTTTACTTTGTTATTTAATCATCTTGGTGTGCGACAGAAGAGAGAGGGAGGGAAGGGCAGTGATGACAACGCTGTTGTTACCTCCTGAATGTTTCAAACCGCACGTTGTCCGTCAGTTGCTTTCTTTTGAACTCATGTCGTGATAGAAAAAAAAGTTGTAAAAAGTACTACTGTGGCACGGGAGATCGATCAGTATCGAATTTGCAAACATTTCCACCAAAAACTGAATTTTATGAAAAGCGGGCCTTGTATTTTTCGTCAACAGCAAACTAGAGCACGGCTGCATAGAACAAGCGTAACGATCCCGAGCTCACCAAACATTCATTTGCCTTCCACAAACAAGAGAATACAGAACGTGCCTTCCATTGTGTTGGGAAGTGTAGATCCACATTTACATGCATATGTAAACAGATTGCAGAACTCATACTCACTGTATATTTAGTCCTAATCTCACTTGAAAGGTGAGTAGGAGTACGGTATTGTCGGAGTAGAAATTGAGCGTAATTGGCGAAAAATGTTCCAACAATATCTCAGCATCACTCGGAAGTCAATGACGAAGTTGACTCATCCTCCTTTACTGGATAATCAGTATCAGTGTTGGGATCAGTCTTATCATATTTATGCACATTTCCCCCCATTCAAACTACATTATCCACTAGAGATTTTACGTCTATTTAAAAAAAAAAAAAAAGAAAAAATATTGTGCTTTTCTTCTGGAGCTATTCTTTCATGGAAAGCCTGTACAGAAAGAAAGACTCCGTCACTTAGCTGCGTCAATGTGTCGTGTGTGAATGTGCTGACTTGGATGTAAACTCGCACTCTTGAAGTGCAACATACCTGCAGGGTCTGGCCCGGTATTGATTCGCTGCAGATTGCGGTGGAGTTCATTTCTTTTTTTTCTGCTCCTCCATTGTGCAATGACTGCATGCTGCCGAGAAGATGCCACCGAATTGGAGTCAGTGGGCAAAGATGAAGAGGAGACTGAGGGCGGTCTTCAGTGAGAATGACATAGTAACTAATTTACAGTATCTTACAAAGGGCAAACACTTGTATAACTGCATTATTCTAGATATTAAAGGCCTACTGAAGTGAGATTTTCTTATTTAAACGGGGATAGCAGCTCCATTCTATGTGTCATACTTGATCATTTCCCGATATTGCCATATTTTTACTGAAATGATTTAGTAGAGAACATCCACGATAACGTTTGCAACTTTCGGTGCTAAGAGAAAAGCCCTGCCTCTACCGGAAGTCGCAGACGATGACGTCACATGTTTGATGGCTCCTCACATATTCACATTGTTTTTAATGGGAGCCTCCAACAAAAAAAGCTATTCGGACCGAGAAAACGACAATTTCCCCATTAATTTGAGCGAGGATGAAAGATTTGTGTTCAAGGACATTGATATCGACGGACTAGAAAAAAAAAAAAGTAAAAAAAAACGCGATTGCATTGGGACTGATTCTGATGTTTTTAGACACATTTACTAGGATAATTCTGGGAAATCCCTTATCTTTCTAATGTGTTGCTAGTGTTTTAGTGAGTTTAACAGTACCTGATAGTCGGAAGTGTACGTCCACGGGTGTGTTGACCCGCAGTGTTTCAGGGAAGTCGACGGCAGCTGTATGGACGGCACAAGCTCAGCTGATCTCCAGTAAGAAGCTACTTTTTACGACAATTTTCTCACCGAAACCTGCTGGTTGACATTCTGTTGGGATCCATGTTCGCTGTGATCCATAGTAAAGTTTCACCTCTGTGAATTTTAAACAAGGAATCACCGTGTGTTTGTGTGGCTAAAGGCTAAAGCTTCCCAACTCCATCTTTCTACTTTGACTTCTCCAATATTAATTGAACAATTTGCAAAGGATTCAGCAACACAGGTTTCCAAAATACTGTGTAATTATGCGGTTAAGGCAGACGACTTTTAGCTGTGTGTGTGCGCAGCGCTAATATTTCCTAACAGCCAGTGACGTCAAGCGTACGCGTCATCATTACGCGACGTTTTCAAGAAAAAACTACCGGGAAATTTAAAATTGCAATTTAGTAAACTAAAAAGGTCGTATTGGCATGTGTTGCAATGTTAATATTTCATCATTGATATATAAACTATCAGACTGCATGGTGGGTAGTAGTGGGTTTCAGTAGGCCTTTAAGCTTGTATATATTAGAAGAGTCAGTGCACAGTTTGTATACCAATTTGTATTGATGCCCACTATCTAAATAGCTGATAACACAAGTTAGTACCCGGATAACTACGTCTTGCCTAGAGTCAAGCATGGTGGCGGTGGCCATTATAGGGGGCTGCATGACTGCAACCAGTACTGGCGAGATGCGGTTCTGATCCGATTACTCTAATCCAGTGTTGTTCAACCTTTTCTGAGCCAAGCCACATTTCTTTCATTGAAAAAATCTCGAGGCACACTACCAGCAGAAAACAGAAAAAAATTAAACTCAGCAGATGATATTGACAGTAAGAAGTCGTTCTCGCAATTGTTGGATATGAATTCAAACCAAAACCAACCATGCATATATTTTCTCTCAAAATAGGTGTACTGTCATGACCTGTCGCATTACACTGTGACTTATTTTGAGTAGTTTGGTGTTTTCCTGTGTATAGTGTTTCACTTCTTGCCTTGCGCTCATATTTTGATGTTGATTGTCATGTTATGTTTGGATGTACTTTGTGGACGCCATCTGTTCCACATGCTGTAAGTCTTTGAGTGTTGTCCAGCATTCTGTTTTTGTTTACTTTGCAGCCAGTTCAGTTTTAGTTTAGTTTTGCATAGCCATCCCTAAGCTCGAATGCTTTTTGTTTACTTTTGGTTTAAGCGTTATATACCTTTTTACCTGCATGCTGCCTCCCGCTGTCGTCTGCATATTATGATCCTGACAAACCATGACAAACCGACATCTACAAGGCAATTAGCTAACTGCTGCCACCTACTTATATGCAAGAGTATTACATGGTCAATCTACCGAGCTCTAGACAACACAGACACTCAACAACGGCACATTATTTGCGGATTATAATACTAGTTGGCAAAAAATATTTTTAACCCAATTCGGTGAAATTACATAATCTCCCACGGCACACCAGACAATATTTCACGGTGGTTGAAAAACACTGCTCTAATCTAGTGGCAAGTAATACTGCAGTACTGCTTTTTTTGCAAATAAAGCAAATTTTTTTGCTTGAACATGCTCAATTTAAGCAAGTGGCGGGCCGTGCGGTTCCCACCTAGGCCTTCAGTGATGTCCTGTGTCCAAGGATTACCTCTCAAAATACCATAATTGATGTCACCACATGACAATTGCTGGAGAAATACTATACAGGAACACATTTACAGACTACTGGTCAATGCATTACATTAACAATGTACAAAAATGGTTATTTTCTGGCGCATTTAAAAAAAACAATTAAAAACATCAGCAATTAAAACATATCTTATCTTATCTGTCAATATTTAAATTGCAAAAAACATACTAAACGAGAAAAAATTCATAAATAAAGCATCTGAACTCACAATTTCTAACACCCATTCGAGCTTCCGGGGTTGGCCGACATTGTCTCACAAGATGTAGTTTCTCTTTAAATATTTTTCTTGAAAATGGCCTTGCAAATATATGTTGTCTTGTCTAATCATAAAAGATCCAGACGAGGTGTGTTGGCTGACATTTAACCTAAACGGGGCTACTGCGCATGCTCTTCACTGCTGTGGCATGCTGGGTAATGGAGTTCTTATGTTACCTAGCTCATAACATCACAATCTACTGTATATCTGCCTTAGGCCAGCTAGAAGGCATTCCTGTCAACTGGTGATCTGATTGGCTAGCGCGAATAAATTCAAATAAATAAATACAAATAAAAATATTGGTTCAGTGGCCCACAACTTTGTATACTTTTCGTTCAAAAGTCACGTGACGAAATCTGTTACTGGTGTATTGTTTGATTAACCAGGTCATTTCTGACTTATCTGTTTAAAGGCCAACTGAAATGAGATTTTCTTATTCAAACGGGGATAGCAGGTCCATTCTATGTGTCATACTTGATTATTTCCCGATATTGCCATATTTTTGCTGAGAGGATTTGGTAGAGAACATCGACGATAAAGTTCTCAACTTTTGGTCGCTAATAAAAAAGCCTTGCCTTTACCGGAAGTAGCAGATGTGTGTGTGACGTCACTGGTTGTAGGGATCCTCACATCCTCACATTCTTTATAATGTGAGCCACCAGCAGCAAGAGCTATTCGGACCGAGAAAGCGACAATTACCCCATTAATTTGAGTGAGGATGAAAGATTTGTGGGTGAGGAAATTTAGAGTGACGGACTAGAAAAAATAAAAAAATAAAAAAAATAAGGCAATTGTATTGGGAGCGATTCAGATGTTTTTAGACACATTTACCAGGATAATTCTGGGAAATCCCTTAGCTTTCTATTGTCTTGCTAGTGTTTTAGTGAGTTAAATAGTGCCTGATAGTCGGACAAGTGTGTCTACGGGTGTGTTGACGCCAGTCTCTGAGGCAGGGGTAGGGAACCTGTGGCTCGCGAGCCAGATGTGGCTCTTTTGATGACTGCATCTGGCTCTCAGATAAATCTTAGCTGACATTGCTTAGCATGTTAAGTAATTAATAATTCCGCTGGAAATGACAGTGTTAAAAATAACGTTCAAAATATAAAACATTCTCATGCATTTTAATCCATCCATCTGTTTTCTACCGCACTTCTTCAAGGTTGCGGGTGGCTCAGCCAATCCCCGCTGTTTTTCAGGCTACAGGAGGGTCGCATTAATGGTAAGACGTATTTGACTTATTCTTGGTTAGTTTCAGAATACCAATGTTATTATAAAGAATAAGAAACTTATTATACTCTAAAAATGGTGGTCTTACTAAAAAATGCACGCATTTAGTTGTATTCAGCGTTAAAAAATATTATACGGCTCTCACGGGAATATATTTTACAATATTTGGCTTTAATGGCTCTCTCAGCCAAAAAGGTTCCCAACCCCTGCTCTGAGGGACAGAAGCTCCGCTGATCTCCGGTAAGAAGCGACTTATTTTGACAATTTTCTCACCGAAAACTGCCGGTCGACATGTAGTCGGGATCCATGTTCGCTTGACCGCTCTGATCCATAGTAAAGCTTCACCTCCGGGAATTTTAAACAAGGAATCACCATGTGTTTGTGTGGCTACAGGCTAAAGCGTCCCACCTCCACCTTTCTACGTTTGACTTCTCCATTATTAATTGAACAAATTGCAAAAGATTCAGCAATACAGATGTCCAAAATACTGTGTAATTATGCGATGAAAAGAGACGACTTTTAGCTGTGTGTGGTGCTGGGCTAAAATGTCCCCTCCAACCAATAACGTCACAAACACATCATACGCGTCATCATTCCGTGACGTTTTCAACAGGAAACTCCACGGGAAATTTAAAATTATAATTTAGTAAACTACACCGGCCGTATTGGCATGTGTTGCAATGTGAAAGGGGAACATTATCACAATTTCAAAAGGGTTAAAAACAATAAAAATCAGTTCCCAGTGGCTTGTTTTATTTTTCCAAGTTTTTTTCAAAATTTTACACCTCCCGGAATATCCCGAAAAACTGCTTCAAAGTGCCTGATTTTCACCATCGCTACATCCACCCGTCCATTTCCCTGTGACGTCATACAGTGCTGCCAATACAAACAACATGGCGGTTACCACAGCAAGATATAGCGACATTAGCTCGGATTCAGATTTGGATTTCAGCGGTTTAAGCAATTTAACAGATTACGCATGTATTGAAACAGATGGTCGGAGTATGGAGGCAGAGAGCAAAAAACGAAATTGAAGAAGAAATTGAAGCTATTGAGCGAATAGCTATTGACGCTATTCGGCCATAGCATGGGTGTACCTAATGAAGTGGCCCATAGCATGGCTCCCTTATTAGCATCGCCGGTAAAACGTGCGGACCAAACGATCGGGACTTTCGGATCTTGTGACACTGGAGCAACTTAAATCCGTCGATTGGTAAGTGTTTGTTTCGCATTAAATGTAGGTACCTAGTATCAAATGTACATACAGCTAGCGTAAATAGCATGTTAGCATCGATTAGCGTAGCATGTTAGCATCGATTAGCTGGCAGTCATGCCGAGACCAAATATGTCTGATTAGCACAAGTCAACAACATCAACAAAACTCACCTTTGTGATTTCATTGACTTAATCGTTGCAAATGCATCTGCAGGTTATCCATTAATCTCTGTGCCATGTCTGTCTTAGCATCGCCGGCAAATTCAATGGGGGTCTGGCGGCAGATCTCTTGCCAGTGGTGCAACTTGAATCCCTCCCTGTTAGTTTTGTTACACCCTCCGACAACACATCGACGAGGCATGATGTCTCCAAGGTTCCAAAAAATAGTCGAAAAAACGGGAAATAACAGAGCTGAGACCCGGTGTTTGTAATGTGAAAATGAAAATGGCGGGTGTGTTACCTCGGTGACGTCACGTTCTGACGTCATCGCTAAAAGACCGATAAACAGAAAGGCGTTTAATTTGCCAAAATTCACCCATTTAGAGTTCGGAAATCGGTTAAAAAAATATATGGTCTTTTTTCTGCAACATCAAGGTATATATTGACGCTTGCATAGGTTATGTGATAATGTTCCCCTTTAATATTTCATCATTGACATATAAACTATCAGACTGCGTGGTCGGTAGTAGTGGGTTTCAGTAGGCCTTTAATACATGTTGCTAAAAAAGACATCAGTAACTGTTACGTATGGTAATAGTTATTAACGTAGCTTATTTACAGGCCCCTCATCCAAAAAGCCATGAGGAAACAACCCAGCCCAGACTCAACTCACCGCCCCACTGGTGAGTCCATTTCATTTCCATATTCCTCCCCATCTGATGGCGCATCACCGCCACTCGCGTGAAAAGCATCCCCGCTGACGTCCGAGGAAGCATGTAATCGCATAAGTCCTCTCCGTGCGCAATGCATTGTGGGTAGCATGGCTCGGGGCCATAAAAATCCGTCCACGTCATTGGGGTCGGAGGCGCATCAATTCTCGCCTCGTCCACTGGAAGCCGGAGATCACACGTCACAACTCGTAAAAGCGAGCGCCCCGCGGGCACCTGGCTCGGCGTGTTTGGGTTTTTAAGTAATTACGGGCTGGCGTGGCGGCTGACGTGATAGAATCAAGAAAGTACTGCGCCCATCAGGATCTTTCTCTTGTGTTTGCTTGTTTTGTGGGTGGGTGGTAGTTGGACACCAGCCCTGTCAGATGAATGTAGTTGGGAGTTTAGCGCTATGACCTCCTCTCGACAGCTTTGAACCCTGTAAATTCCTTCTGATATCAATGGTGGGTGGCTATTAGACACGGGAGACTTTGTACGCATCACCCAGGGCTACATCTGCCTGGGATTGAATGAGAAATTATTTCACGTTTGCCCATGAAAGAAAAAAAAGAGGGGCGACGCGGCGCTGACTTGTGGTTTTTGCAACAATTCATTTGTCTCCTCTGTTTCTGATTTAATGGAGGTTGAGTAATTGCATTAGGAGGCACATTGTGCCTTGTTGTGAACTGATGAAAGCACATGTAATACTTTTGATAGGCAAACAGGGGAAGAAAGAAAAGAAAGCGCTGGCGCCTTGCCTTTGATGCTGAACATTTATTTGCCGAATTATCATTCTTTTTACTCGCATCTTATCCCCAGTCACAGGCAGGCCGGGGTCCCTGTGATATTGCTTTATTTTGAGGAATTAAGAGACGTAGCGAGGAGACGGAACGAAGCGGCGGCTTATTACGTTACCTCTGATAAGATTGAAAGGCTGAGAAAGGGAGCGCGAGAAGGAGAGACGAAGTGTGTTGCTGCGGCATTATTAGATTGTGCTGCCGTCGGCTTGTCGGGGTCCAGAATGCAGGTTGCTAACAGCGTTAACTTCCGGTGTGTCTTTGTGCAGTGCCGCTGAAGGCCCGTCGCACCGAGCTCTGGGGGAAGGCCAGGAAGCCGTGTCCAAATATGGTCAGATGACAGGAGTCCCAGAATCCTCCTCGTCAGTGTCCCAATCGCTTTGGCAGGTAAAGATGCGGAATAAAATTTTCTAAGGAGATTTTTTGTCGTTTTTAAGCAAAAAACTTTGCAGTTTACACCCATACTGTACATTAAGGTGCAAAATAGTTTGGGAACCCTACAAATAATGAAAGTGTGGTAAAAAAAAATACAGAAAGACTCTCCTTCATCTCAAATAACAATACATTTTTACTAAGACAGGACGCCCAGAATTTTCCCCATCAGTGTCCCAATCGCTTTGGCAGGTAAAGATGCACAGTAAAAATTTTATCGGGAGATTTTTTGGTTGTTTTTAAGCAAAAATGTTTGCAGTAAACACCCACACTGTACATGAGGGTGCAAAATAGTTTGGGACCCCTACAAATAATGAAAGTGTGGAAACAAAATACAGAAATATGCTCCTTCATCTCCAATAACAATACATTTTTACTAAGACAGGACGCCCAGAATCTTCCTCATCAGTGTCCCAATCGCTTTGGCAGGTAAATATGCGGAGTAAGATTTTATTGGGAGTTTTTTTTGTCATTTTTAAGCAAAAAACTTTGTAGTTGACACCCATACTGTACATGAGGGTGCAAAATAGTTTGGGAACCCTACAAATAATGTAAGTGTGGAAACAAAATACAGAAATACTCTCTTTAACCTCCAATAACAATACATTTTTACTAACTTGCACTTTAAATATATACATAAAAAGTAGAACAAAACATGGAACTTGCATTGTGTGCTACTAGGGTAGGGCGATATCCAAGTATGATGGGATGACGAAACTCCAAGAATCCTTCTTGATTGTGTCCCGATATTTTTGGCAAGTAAAAATCTGGATTAAAACACTAGGTATTCTGATGCATTTTTTTTGTTTGTTTGTAAGTGAAAACCTTCCAGAGAAAGGCAATGTTAAATTTTAGGGTTGCAAAAAATAAATATTTCTTAATCATATGTGATTGTCATTTGGGAACGATTGCTAATTGATTCAGAAAAAGAAAAAGAAAAAAAATATATATACATATATATATATATATATATATATATATATATATATATATATATATATATATATTGGTGATTGAGGGAACCTCTCATGAAACACTTCTGTAGAGATGAAGTAGTCTTGTGATTTTTTCCCACACATACATATATTGCGCTATACCACGGTATCAAGCACTATTATATGGATGATCTAATTAAGACATATATATATATATATATATATATATATATATATATATATTTATTTATTTATATATATATATGGATGGATATAAATATATATATATATATATATATATATATATATATATATATATATATATATATATATATATATATATATATAGCACAAGCCCAAATTTTAAACAAATGTTCCCATTTTCAATGGGTTTTCTTTATTTTCATGACTATTTATATTGTAGATTATCACTGAAGGCATCAAAACTATGAATGAACACGTGGAGTTATGTACATCACAAAAATGGTGAAAAAATTGAAAACATGTTTATATTCTAATTTTTACAAATTAGCCACCCTTTACTCCGATTACGGCTTTGCACACTCTTGGCATTCTCTCGATGAGCTTTAAGAGGTAGTCACCTGACATAGTTTTGATACCTTCAGTGACAATCTACAATGTAAATAGTCAGAAAAATAAAGAAAACACATTGAAATGAGAAGGTGTGTCCAAACGTTTGGCCTGTACTGTGTGTGTGTATATATATATATATATATATATATATATATATATATATATATATATATATATATATATATATATATATATATATATTAATTAATCTGTCCTGTCCAACCACTCAGGCAAATAATAATGTTGATGCAGATGCCCATAGCTGCTGTACACATTTACTTTAGGTAATATAAATGTAGGATACTTCTCTTGTTGCCTTATTTGTATTTGGCTTTATTAAATGTTTGGGTAGAATATTTTTTTTAAACAAAACCAATTTTCTTTTAAGTAATATGTAAGTGTTGTCAGAGCTGTTTATCTAATTTATGGAGGAATGTACTTAATAGAACTGGCACCAATACTATTTTAAAAATTGAGAATCGATTCTGAATCGAACCGTTTCCTCCATGAATTTAATCGAATCGCAAAGTTCACAAAGATTCACCGTCCTACCAAATATGGTGGGATGAGAGAACTCCCAGAATCCTCTTTGAATGTGTCCTGATATTTTTGGCAAGTAAAGATGTGGAGTAAAACATTCGTTTTTTATGTTTTTAGTGTGAAAATCTCTATCGTTGGCACACTTGCAGATGGCGCAAAATTGTGTTGGTACTCTTTCAACAATATAAGAAGCAAAGAAGGAGCACTAAAATCTCTATTGAAGGCCATATTTAAGTAATTATATATACAATCATTTATTTTTGCGCAATTTTAGTAGGTACAACAATTTTACTCAAATTACGATACTTTTACGTTTCCATTACGGTAATTTGCCATGTCCTTTCTGTTACCTCAATCTATGAGTGTTTGGAGAAAAGAGTTGTCCCTCAGCTAATTATTATGCTTTAAGTTTCAAGCACAGGTTTGGGTGACAGGCATTAGATTCCGTAACAGTCACAGTGAACCCCGTAAAATTCGCCCAAAGCATCTGGTCTTATTGCTAGCATTACGTTATAGATAGATATGGGCAAAACTTTGTTTGCCAACAATGAAAAGGAATAAAGTGGGTGTGAAGGACGCTTCTGAGAAGAAGTAGGGGATGATATTTACTGAATTTATGAAATACATCATAAAAACATGACCAAGCGTGTCGCCATCTTGGCTAGTCCGCACCATTATGAAGCAGAATGAGTCTAACGCCAGCCAAGAATGTTAAATATAGTATCTAAACAGTGTACATTTATACATTACAATATTTAAAGGCTGATGATAATGGGTTGAACATAGAATCCAACCCGCACCCTCCTGATGTAGAAAGAGGACGATAAAATAATATCCATACGGTACACATTTATCCATGAAAATTTTGAAAAACTGCTGATGGCGTGTTTGACAGAGATACCGCAGAAGTCCAGTCTCCAAAGTGAGTCCTATACATTATAATTACCTTACTTCATAAAACTACGCAAGTTGGTAGTTTTACATTCTATTGCATTGTTTTGATACATTATTATCTAATCTTTATTTTTTTTTTTAAGGCTTGTTAAAATTGTGCTGCATCAACCAGAATTGGTTTGAATTCATTTCAATTGGAGGTTAGATGGTGTTTTGTTGTTGTTGTTTTATTAACCAATCCAACAAAATAATACACAATAATACCTTAATATTACAATTACAATTCCAAAACCAAACCCAGCCCAGCAACATTTAGGATAGCAATCCTCGCGATTTCGAGGACACACAACCATGACACAAAACAATCCAGAAGTAGTCAAACAATAATGCAAAATATCAACAACAGTATCAATATTATTAAGAATTCCAACAAGTGTTTCGAGTCAAAAGTTCGGTCACAGAACTGATTATACTGGTAAATTAGGTACTAAAGCACTGCTTTCGATACCGTCGATCATAATATTTTATTAGAGCGTATCAAAACACGAATTGGTATGTCAGACTTAGCCCTGTCTTGGTTTAACTCTTATCTTACTGACAGGATGCAGTGTGTCTCCCATAACAATGTGACCTCGGAATATGCTAAGGTAACGTGTGGAGTTCCCCAGGTTTCGGTCCTTGGCCCTGCACTCTTCAGCTAGGTGACATCATACGCAAATACGTTGTTAGCTTTCACTGTTATGCTGATGACACCCAACTCTACATGCCCCTAAAGCTGACCAACACGTCGGACTGTAGTCACCTGGAGGCGTGTCTTAATGAAATTAAACAATGGATGTCCGCTAACTTTTTGCAACTCAACGCCAAAAAAAACGGAAATGCTGATTATCGGTCCTGCTAGACACCGACGTCTATTTAATAATACAACTTTAACATTTGACAACCAAACAATTAAACAAGGCGACTTGGTAAAGAATCCGGGTATTATCTTCGACCCAACTCTCTGCTTTGAGCCACACATTAAAATCGTTACTAAAACGGCCTTCTTTCATCTCCGTAATATCGCTAAAATTCGCTCCATTTTGTCCACTAACGACGCCGAGATCATTATCCATGCGTTTGTTACGTCTCGCCTCGATTACTGTAACGTATTATTTTTGGGTCTCCCCATGTCTAGCATTAAAAGATTAAAGTTGGTACAAAATGCGGCTGCTAAACTTTTGACAAGAACGAGAAAGTTTGATCACATTAGGCCTGTACTGGCTCACCTGCACTGGCTTCCTGTGCACTTAAGATGTGACTTTAAGGTTTTACTACTTACGTATGAAATACTACACGGTCTAGCTCCAGCCTATCATGCCGATTGTATTGTACCATATGTCCCGGCAAGACATTTGCGTTCAAAGGACTCCGGCTATTTAGTGATTCTCAGAGTCTAAAAAAAGTCTGCGGGCTACAGAGCGTTTTCTGTTTGGGCTCCAGTACTCTGGAATGCCCTCCCGGTAACAGTTCGAGATGCTACCTCAGTAGAAGCATTTAAGTCTCACCTTAAAACTCATTTGTATACTCTAGCCTTTAAATAAACCTCCTTTTTAGACCAGTTGATCTGCCGCTTCTTTTCTTTTTCTCCTCTGTCCCACCCTCCCTTGAAGAGGGGGTCCGGTCCGGTGGCCATGGATGAAGTACTGGCTGTCCTGAGTCGGGACCCAGGATGGACCGCTCGTCCAGAGTCGGAACCCAGGATGGACCACTCGCCTGTGTATTGGCTGGGACATCTCTGCGCTGCTGATCCGCCTCCGCTTGGGGTATTTTCCCCTCTGGCTCCACTATGGACGGGACTCTCTCTGCTGTGTTGGATCCACTTTGGACTGGACTCTCACGGTTGTGTTGGATCTACTATGGATTGAACTTTCACAGTATCATGTAAGACCCGCTCGACATCCATTGCTTTTGGTTCCCCTAGATGGGGGGTGGGGGGGTTGCCTACATATGCGGTCCTCGCCAAGGTTTCTTATAGTCATCATTGTCACCGACGTCCCACTGGGAGTGAGTTTTCCTTGCCATTATGTGGGCTCTACCGAGGATGTCGTTGTGGTTTGTGTTGTGGTTTGTGCAGCCCTTTGAGACACTAGTGATTTAGGCCTATATAAATAATCATTGATTGATTGATTGATTGATTTTCTACAGTACTTGTATGGCAACACATTATTTCCTGTGGGAAAAGTAAATCTTTAAAAGTCATCAAGTTCATGTTTTGGAAATATTTAGTATTTGCCAAGACGTGACTTGATCATGTATTGAAAAGCAAGCAACTCATGATGTAATTGCATGAAATGGTGTACACACAGGTATCCTGCCTTTTGGTATTTAAACTTTCGTCACTGTTTTCATTACACAAGTGTGAAAACAGTGCAATCACTTCTTGCAGGTTTGCTCGAGCGATCTTTGTGGTTTTAGGAATGAAAGTCGAAGAAAAAAAGGAGATGGAGTGAAGTGAGACGGAAGCTCATCAGCAGCTGTGGGAGGAGTGTGCTGCTGTTGTGTTGCAGGCGGGGATGAGGCAGCCATGCCACCATGCTGGCTTAAAGATGTAATGAATCTTCAGTCAGGGGCTTTCCTTCCAGGGTGACAACTGGCTTTGAGGAAGGTTGTAAATGCAGGGGAGATTGTGGTATAATTCCTCAGACTGGCGTTTGTGCCCCCCAGTCACCATTCGATTATCTCCCAAATTGCTGTGTTTCACTGAGATAAAGATTTTTTATGGCTTGCTGACTTGAAACAACCGGCACAGGCGGAATAGGGGGCAAGAAGAGGGAGCGGGGAAGAGAAGAAAAAAAGCAATGGCCCAACCTTGCTGCACGCATAGTAATTCCTTTTGGTAAATGACAAAATCTTTGTTTAGATGACATTTCCCTAAAATGACTGCGGTGAGATGAATATGAAATATGAAATGCCACATTTGGCATGCAAAACTATGAAAATGTATTTCTGTGCAAAATTCATGGAGGCATTTAATTTAGAACGTGTTTAATAACTATGGCAGCCTGCATCAGTAATCCTGCCCGGAGGTCCCAAAAAGATTGTCATATTTATTCTCTCCTTTCTCCCCCCCCCCCCCCCCCTTCATTCCCAAGCCAAACATTTTAAGGGTAAATGTTCATTGTTAATTAAGATTTACTAATTAAAATGAAAATAATTAACGAGAAAGCTTAATCTCCGAATATTAGCCCATACTTAGAAAGAAAGGAAGTTGTTGTATGTGGCGTTTCCTGTCTCCATTAGGAGTGCATTCTCAAGGCTTGAGAAGATACGTCGGCGACAGGGCGGCGACGTGCCAACCGGAGCATGACGGATCCCTCTGTGGAGCCTTTGATCTCATCTGTAGGAGTGCTGTAATGTTACGCCACTTTAGGCACAAGTCAGGCTCGGGGCGAACAAACCACCTCTGATATGGAAAAATTGGCTCACTTCACCTTTTGCCTTCACCTTGCCGTCTCGCGCAAACAATACCTCTTAAACACACACATGTGCAAATTGGGGTGCCTCTCTATTATATTTTTGTTCCTTTGCTCCTTTATTCTCTATTCTACCCGTCCTCCTCCTCCCATGCACATTTTTTTTTCCAATGTGGGGGCTTGGAGGCCTCTGTCACCTCCCAAAACGTGAGATGTGTGGGCTAAACCGCTTTGCCACCAATTATACTAATTTCACTTCTGCCCAAATTGTTTTTTGTCGTTGTTTTGGTATGCAAATATGCTTGAGCAGTATTACTGCAGGGCTCACCTTCCCCCCTTGAAAATATATACAGAGCAATGGGTGCGGCCTGCCATGGTGACACACTTTTAAAGTGAGAAACGACTACTAAGATTGTGTTGGTGCGCTGAATATTACAAAAGTGACACTGTGGAGAGACGGAGCCGGCGAACCGACAGCAGGGCAGGACAAACAGCGGTCCTACCCAAGATGGCGGCCAGTAGGCGGAGTATGCAGCGGAGCAGAGAGGCGGGGCAAGCTTGTAGCTACGCTGCAGCCATCAGAGTCAGGTGCGTAAACCACACACCTGCTCTCAATCCCTGCATCTGCTCCTGCAGTTTAAAAGGGGAGAAGGAGGAGCAATCGTGGCAGAAGACGGAGGAGAAACTGCAACAGACGACGACAAAGATGATGAGAGCGACCAGAGGAGAGATGAGCCCCTGCGGAAGACGCAGCCACCGGCCACCGAGAGGCGCGCCGAGACGAGCAGGAGCAGGAAAAGAGGTCGTGCTAGAAATTGGCGCCACGGACTGGGAGTCGACACTGTTTGTTGAAAGAATAAACGAGTGCCAAACCTATTACAATGCGTCTTGCATCGATGGTCCCTGCAACCCACACCATGACGACTGGAGACCTGTCACAGACACATTTTAGCAAACCATATTTTCAAGGAACAATAATAAGGAATTAAAACTTGGAAATCTTTTAGAGTAGCCAGTGTACAATCTTTGCCGTGCAGCCACAAGTCGGTGAAACACAAGTCATGCATTGATTGATTGAATTTTGTATTAGTAGATTGCACAGTACAGTACATATTCCGTACAATTGACCACTAAATGGTAACACCCGAATAAGTTTTTCAACTTGTTTAAGTCGGGGTCCACATTAATCAATTCATGAATTGGGATGGAAAATCGAAAACCGGTGTCAGTTAAAAAACCTAAGGAATATAAGTATAACAGTATCTCTGTCAAACACGCCATCAGCAGTTTTTCAAAATTTTCATGGATAAATGTGTACCGTATGGATATTATTTTATCGTCCTCTTTCTACATCAGGAGGGTGCGGGTTGGATTCTATGTTCAACCCATTATCATCAGCCTTTAAATATTGTAATGTATAAATGTACACTGTTTAGATACTATATTTAACATTCTTGGCTGGCGTTAGACTCATTCTGCTTCATAATGGTGCGGACTAGCCAAGATGGCGACACGCTTGGTCATGTTTTTATGATGTATTTCATAAATTCAGTAAATATCATCCCCTACTTCTTCTCAGAAGCGTCCTTCACACCCACTTTATTCCTTTTCATTGTTGGCAAACAAAGTTTTGCCCATATCTATCTATAACGTAATGCTAGCAATAAGACCAGATGCTTTGGGCGAATTTTACGGGGTTCACTGTGACTGTTACGGAATCTAATGCCTGTCACCCAAACCTGTGCTTGAAACTTAAAGCATAATAATTAGCTGAGGGACAACTCTTTTCTCCAAACACTCATAGATTGAGGTAACAGAAAGGACATGGCAAATTACCGTAATGGAAACGTAAAAGTATCGTAATTTGAGTAAAATTGTTGTACCTACTAAAATTGCGCAAAAATAAATGATTGTATATATAATTACTTAAATATGGCCTTCAATAGAGATTTTAGTGCTCCTTCTTTGCTTCTTATATTGTTGAAAGAGTACCAACACAATTTTGCGCCATCTGCAAGTGTGCCAACGATAGAGATTTTCACACTAAAAACATAAAAAACGAATGTTTTACTCCACATCTTTACTTGCCAAAAATATCAGGACACATTCAAAGAGGATTCTGGGAGTTCTCTCATCCCACCATATTTGGTAGGACGGTGAATCTTTGTGAACTGTGCGATTCGATTAAATTCATGGAGGAAACGGTTCGATTCAGAATCTTTGTTGAGCATCTTTGTGTTTGTAAAACTCAAGTCTTTGTCGAACACTATTCAGTCAGTGAAACGCGAGTCCTTGTGAAGCACCTGTGAGTCAGTAAAGCTTGAGTATTTATAAAGAACATAACTTTAGTGTTTGTTGAACACTATTCAGTCAGTAAATCTAGAGTCTTTGTGAAGCACAAGTCAGTCAGTAAAATTGAGTCTTTGTGAAACACCCGTGAGCCTGTAAAACACAAGTCTTTCTGAAGCGCCTATGAGTCAGTAACACTTGAGTTTTTGTCGAGTGCCTGTGAGTCAGAAAACCTTGGGTCTTCGTGAAGCGCTTGCGAGTCAGGTCAACTTTGTCGAGCATCTTTGAGTCTGTAAAACTCAAGTCTCAGTCCAACACGAGTCAGTCAGTAAAACGTGAGTCTTTGTGAAGCACCTGTGAGTTAGTAAAACTTGAGTTTTTGTTCGATACTAGTGAGTCTGTAAAACTCAAAGCTTTGTGAAGAACCCTTGAGTCCGGAAAACTCAAGTCTGTGTTGAGCATTTTTGAGTTTTGTAAGACTTGGGTCTTTGTCAAACTCTATTCAGTCAGTCAAATGCAGGGAGTAATTTCAACAGACCTAGTGTGTGTGTGTGTCTATGTGTGTGTGTGTGACTATCAGAGTCAGTAAAATCTGAGTTTTTGTCCGACACTAGTGAGTCAGTAAAACTTGAGTCTTTGTGAAACACCTGTGAGCCTGTAAAACACAAGTCTTTGTGAAGCGCCTGTGAGTTACTAAAAACTTGAGTTTTTGTCGAGTGCCTGTGAGTAAGAAAACCTTGAGTCTTCGTGGTGCACTTGCAAGTTAGGTCAACATTGTCAAGCATCTTTGAGTCTGTAAAACTCAAGTCTCAGTCAAACACTAGTCATTCAGTAAAACTTGAGTATTTGTGAAGCACCTGTGAGTTCATTTAAACTCAAATCTTTGTGAAGCAGTAGTGAGTCAGTAAAACTAGAGTTGTTGTCTGACACTAGTGAGTCTGTAAAACTCAAATCTTCGTGAAGCAACTGTGACTCTGTAAAACTCAAGTCTTTGTTGAGCATCTTTGAGTTTGTAAGGCGTGTGTCTTTGTCGAACACTATTCAGTCAGTAAAACTCGAGTCTTTGTGGAGTGCCTGTGAGCCTGTTGAAGACAAGTCTTTGTGAAGCGCCTGTGAGTCAGGGAAACTTGACATTTGTGGAGTGCCTGTGAGTCAGAAAACCTTTCCTAAAGTGCTTGCAAGTCAGTACAACTTTGTGAAGCATCTTTGAGTCTGTAAAACTCAAGTCTCTGTCAAGCACTAGTCGACGAAAAAATGTAGTTTTTGTTGGACACTAACTAGTGATTCTGTAAAACTTGAGTCTTTGTGAAACACCCGTGAGCCTGTTAAACACAAGTCTTTGTGAAGCGCCACGAAGTTACTAAAAAATTTAGTTTTTGTCGAGTGCCTGTGAGTCAGAAAACCTTGAGTCTTCGTGGAGCACTTGCAAGTCAGGTCATCATTGTCAAGCATCTTTGAGTCTGTAAAACCCAAGTTTCTGTCAAACACTAGTCAGTCAGTAAAACTTGAGTATTTGTGAAGCACCTGTGAGTTCATTTAAACTCAAGTCTTTGTGAAGCAGTTGTGAGTCAGTAAAACTTGAGTTTTTGTCTGACACTAGTGAGTCTGTAAAACTCAAATCTTTGTGACACAACTTTGACTCTGTAAAACTCGAGTCTTTGTTGCGCATCTTTGAGTTTGTAAGGCGCGTGACTTTGTCGAACACTATTCAGTCGGTAAAACTCGAGTCTTTGAGGAAGGTTGTAAATGTGGAGTGCCTGTGAGTCAGAAAACTTTTCCTAAAGTGCTTGCAAGTCAGTACAACTTTGTGAAGCATCTTTGAGTCTGTAAAACTCAAGTCTCTGTCAAGCACTAGTCGACGAAAAAATGTAGTTTTTGTTGGACACTAATTAGTGAGTCTGTAAAACTTGAGTCTTTGTGAAGCACCCGTGAGTCTATTTAAACTCAAGTCTTTGTGAGTCAGTAAAACTTGAGTTTTTGTCCGACACGAGTATGTCAGTAACACTAGAGTCTTTGTGAAGCTCCTGTGAGTGCCTGTGAGCCTGTTAAAGACAAGTCTTTGTGAAGCGCCTGTGAGTCTGTGAAACTTGAGACTTGTGGAGTGCCTGTGAGTCAGAAAACTTTTCCTATAGTGCTTGCAAGTCAGTACAACTTGGTGGTGCATCTTTGAGTCTGTAAAACTCAAGTCTCTGTCGAGCACTAGTCTACAAAAAAAATTAGTTTTTGTTGGACACTAACTAGTGAGTCTGTAAAACTTGAGTCTTTGTGAAGCGCCCGTGAGTCTATTTAAACTCAAGTCTTTCTGAGTCAGTAAAACTTGAGTTTTTGTCCGACACGAGTATGTCAGTAAAACTAAAGTCTTTGTGAAGCTCCTGTGAGTCCATAAAACTGGAGTCTTTGTCAAGTGCTTGTGAGTCAGTAAAACGTGAGTCTTTAGCGAGTGCCTGGAAATCAGTAAAACTCAAGTCTTTGTCGAGCAGCATTGAGTTAATACACTCGGCTCTTCGACGAGCACCTGTGAGTCAGTAAAACTCCAGTCTTTTTCAAGCACTCGTCAATTGGTAAACGGTGTGTTTGACTTAAACTTGAGCAAACTGCACCTCCAAACTGTGCACATTCTTTGGCATGGAATAAGAGGAACACAAAGGGTGCGTTTCTTTAAAGATGCTCTTTTATAATCAACCACCCGTGTCGTGTTTGGATGATGTCACACTTGTTACGTGGCTTATGCAACATTCACCATCCCGCCTACACATCTTATAGTGTGTGTGTGTGTGTGTGCGTGTGCGTGTTTGTGTGTGTTGTTATAGGTGCCCCACAGAACAACCCCCCAGCCTGTGGATGTGTGCGTGCGTTGTCTAAGGGCCACCAGAGACAAGCTTCCCAGGGGCTTCTACAGCATCAGCGTGGCCCTTCACAGCCACCTCGGAGGCCCCGCTCTCGCCTGGACTAACAAGAAGGACCAACAAGAATGGACTGTGTCCACAGATCCTGTTGAGCACCAGGGCCACGTCTACGACACAGACCTGCACATCAACCAGAACCTGGTCATGGTGAGGCCTCTTTCCAAAAAAAGCATTTATTTTTTTGGAATCTGCGTCTGTTAGCACGACTCCAATGTGAGATATGAATGAGTGGTTCTTAACCACCATGTTGTTTTAGCTGTGTGTAAACAGTGTGTTTGCTTTACACTGAGCATCGCGATCCACAGATAAGGCCTGCACGCCTCAATGACAACAGAAAGATGGTCTTTGGCAGGTAACAGTGACATGTTGCCTCCATTTCTTCTGTTGACACTAATATGTTTTTATTCAACCACGGAAAGACAGAATCGGGTGCCCCCCCCCCCTCCTTATTTACATTATGCTCAGGGAAGTGTCTCTCCCTCAGATGTGTGCATGATGAAAAAGAAGCATTAATGCAAACCATGTGCTGCCTCTGCAACTCTGACTCTGCACGGGAGACTTACATTGATGGGAAATTGGAGTAAAACACTGCCTCAGATGCAATCCTCCCAACAAACCAATATCCTGTGTTAACATAGCCCCGCCATCCAGGCTGTACCGTAATGTAACAATTTTCTGCACATACTTTCAATGTATTGAATTTATAAAGCATTAGTGTCCCAGTTTTCGGCGATCAAAACATAGTCAGCCTAGACAGCGCAGTACAAAAAGTCCTCCCCCTATTTCTCAATGTAAAATGCTTATGACGGCATATGAAAATATGCCACAATCGCAGCCTCCTGGTTTTTTTTTTTTTTTTATACTCTGGGAATCTTGGCATGAATAAAACAACTTTTTCAACATGACATTTAACACCGCGTATGTAAATCAAACCCAGAATCAAATATTCATTACAAAAAAAAAGGGGAAGTCATGTTTTATTTGAGTGAAAATGAAGACCGAATTGGTTGAGGAATGCAAGTGTCTGCTTTCTTTGTGCACATTTGGAAAATTGTGAAGCTCAAGTTTTGCGGGACTGACTAAAGCTGGCATAAATTGTTCCACTTAGGCGTTGGTACGGCAACACCTGTTTCAGACTGTTATCGACGGTCAAAATAAAGTTAAAGTACCAATGATTGTCACACACACACTAGGTGTGGCGAAATTACCCTCTGCCTTTGACCCATCACCCTTGATCACCCCCTGGGAGGTGAGGGGAGTAGTGTGCAGCAGCGGTGCCGCGCCCGGGAATAATTTTTGGTGGTTTAACCCCCAATTCCAACCCTTAATGCTGAGTGCCAAGCAGGGAGGTAATGGGTCCCATTTTTATAGTCTTTGGTATGACTCAGCCAGGATTGGAACTCACGACCCACCGATCTCACTAGGCCACTGATAACGCAATTTCTTACTACTCATAAGATTTGGAGAAAGCATTCGACCGTGTACCCCGGGAAGTCCTGTGGGGAGTTCTCAGTGTGGGGGGTATCGGACTGTCTGGTTGTGGCGGTCCACTCCCTGTATGATCAGTTTCAGAGCTTGGTCCTCATTGCCGGCAGCAAGTCAGACCCGTTTCCAGTGAGGGTTGGACTCCGCCAAGGCTGCCTGCCCTTTGTCACCGATTCTGTTCATAACTTTTATGGACAGAATTTTTAGGTCAGTCATGGCATTGAGGGGATCCGGTTTGGTGGCTACAGGATTAGGTCTTTGCTTTTTGCAGAAGATGACGTGGTCCGGATGGCTTCATCTGGCCAGGATCTTCAGCTCTCACTGGATCGGTTCGCAGCCGAGTGTGAAGCCACTGGGATGAGAATCAGCACCTCCAAGTCCAAGTCCATGGTTCTCGCCCGGAAAAGGGTGGAGTGCCAACTGCGGTTTGGGGAGGAGAGCCTGCCCCAAGAGGAGGAGTTCAAGTACCTCGGAGTCTTGTTCACGAGTGGGGGAAGAGTGGATCGTGAGATCGACAGGCAGATCGGTGTGGCGTCTTCAGTAATGCGGACGCTGTATCGATCCGTTGTGGAGAAGAAGGAGCTGAGCCGGAAGGCAAAGCTCTCAATTTACTGGTCGATCTACATTCCCATCCTCACCTATGGTCATGAGCTTTGGGTAATGACCGAAAGGACAATATCACGGGTACAAGCGGCCGAAATGAGTTTCCTCCGCCGGGTGGCGGGGCTCTCCCTTAGAGATAGGATTAGAAGCTCTGACATCCGGGAGGAGCTCAAAGTAAAGCCGCTGCTCCTTCACATCGTGAAGAGCCAGATGAGGTGTTTTGGACCACCCGGACACCTCCCTGTGGAGGTGTTTCAGGCACGACCGATCGGTAAGAGACCACGGGATAGACCCAGGACACCTTATGAAGACTATGTCTCCCGGCTGACCTAGATGCCTTGGGATCCCCCGGGAGGAGCTGGACAAAGTGGCTGGGGAGAGGGAAGTCTGGGCTTCCCTGCTTAGGCTGCTGCCCCCGCGACCCGACCTCGGATAAGCGCAAGAAGATGGATGGTTAACATACAGTAAACGGTAATGGTTGTGTGTTGTTGCTGGCAGGGTTAGCTTAGTACCTAAAGTTTGAAATTGTTTTTGTTGGTATATTTATTATGAGGACATATGTTTTTTTGTTATATTTCTTCTGTGTTTAGTGTTTATTTTTGTTGTTGGTTCTATTTTGTCCCTTGTTCATCCTCTTGTTGCTACGAGCGCTGATCGCCCTCACCTGCTTCTGTTTGGTGATTCGGACACGCACCTGTGGCCTATTCAAATCTAGCACCTTTATATATGCCAGTCTGGCCATCCAGTTGGTTCATAGTTCACTTTAGGGGACTGTTTACGTACTAGTTGCTGCTGTTTTATTCTTGTTAGCGTTACACTACATCCTATTGTGGAGGTTGCCCTCCTGTGGTTTCTTCTGACCACAAAGATCCTCTCGTGAGCCCGGTAGTCTGGTGCAACAATGTTTTATTGTCAGCACTCGTTTCCATCAACTTCTCAGTCTTTCGGCTGCTCTTCCTCTTACAGCGTGGTATCGTGCGCATGCGCGGCTCCTCTTGCTAAAACTCCAACTCCAAATGACTTATCTCGTCTTGGCTGCTGCTAACAAGCATGGCAGGTGATTGGATGATCAATCCCAGCTGGGTTATCCAATCACCTGCCAGCTGTGCTTCGAGGATGGTCCCTCCACACACCGATCAGCGGCAGGCCGGCAGAACACGCCCCCCTCCACACCTATGTTTCATGTATTTTTGATCGTGCTGTGCTAAGAGCTTTAGGTGTTTTCCTTTGGCGTCATGTGAACATCCAAGCGGCATGATTATTTGTCATTTTGGCTGTTCAAAGGATTGAATTATTTTCTTACCTGAACGGTGTCTCCTGCTTCCGCTTGTTGGGATCACAAACACAACCACCCTACCAACGTTGCGACAACATACAGTATGTATAAAGTATGGATCTGATTGGGCAGCTTCTGTGACATACCTTAAATATTGCAAAACAAACTGCTGTTTGCTGGGTAGGATTGCGAAATATAGATGATATACGACAAACTATGTACATTTGGTCGCTGATAAAGCTTTCAATACTATTCTTATATCGTGATACTATACGTTGATCATATATCCTGGTTGTATCTCGCAAATTTGACAGGGACAAGCAAACGAACGTGTCCTCATCACAATAATAATCTTTGTAAGATATGCAAACCGCAAGCTAGAGCTCTTGAATGTAAACAGAGGTGGGCGGAGCAATGCAAAGGCCGACGATAACGATACCAAGTGTTATAGTATAGTATCGATAGCAGAGTGATTATATCGATAGTTGTTTTTATTGATTAAATCATACAACTGGAAGTAATATGTTACGGAATATACCAGCAACAAAATTAGAAGCCCTTGTCACCAGTTTTGAAATGGTTTTATTATCATTTACATACTGAATATTAAGTCATGATGTCTATTGTCTTGATTCGAGGCCTTGGCGCCCGTCAGATATGATAGAAGCAAGCTAGTTGCCATAGTGAACCTCGTGAGATCCAACCAAAACATACGGTCTTACCCGCTAGCATTACCGTATAGCCAGAGAGTGACATAAATTTGTTTTTATAGTGGGTGTGAAGTACAGTGCTAAAAATAATACATTGATGATTTAAGAAAGTAATATCTAAATGAAGAAGCTGCTGATGGTGTCTTTGACAGTTTCTCATTGACATATTGTAGAAGTCCACTGTCCTATTTAATGCTGTACTTTGTTATCTACATATCTTCATAAAACTACTGTAGTTGTGTTGTTTGTACAATGTTCATTTTTAAAAGTCTGTTTTTCTTTTTAAAAGGCATGTTACATGATAAAATCTTGAGGTTTTGGAGGAGCCAAGCACTGATTTAATGGACAACGTTGTTTCGCAGTAGGTCTCGAAACAACACGAGAGTTCGCAATGTATTGTAGGGGCTGGGTAGTCATTGCTGCTGGACAAAGTTTTTGTTTACATGACTGTTCTCAACCAGCGATTTTGTGAGAGAGAGCAACAAACTGGATTAGAATGGGTCACGCAAAATAAAAAAATCAAGAAACAAACTGGACCGTGTTCCAGATGCTCGCCACCTTAGAAAATAAGTACAATTAGTGGAATTGATTTATTTGAGCATGTTCAATAGACGAGATTTGGGCTAGCTGCGGAACATGTTTTGTTTCTCGATCGTCAACGGAGTCAGTTTTTTTACAGGCCAAACATTTTTGGAATGCACAGTTGGTAAAGGCTCACAGACAACCAACTTTGGGTGTGTGTAAGACCTCGCAATTTTACATCAGAAAGGGAAGACTGTCGCCTTTTCAGAGGTAAATCAGCAGGACTTGTCACTGTGTGGTGTCTCCTGGAGAAATTTGTTTCAAACTGAATATATTTCAAGTCTGAAATACACTTTGCATTAATATGGGAAATATTTAAAGTCTTCTCAGCTATCGATCTATGAATAGGGGTATTGCTTTTTTTTTTTTTACCAAATACGTAACCGCAGATTATTTATCTTATCCAATGTTAACAGCCTACTCAATGGTACATGTACAACAGAATAACACAGGCTCCGATTCAAACTTACCCAGTGTGAAAATGCTGTGAACACACCAACATATACCAGGTGATGGCGTTAAAAGTCATGTTTGATTGTATGCATCACGGCTGCTATCCAGGCTATTTATTGTCTCTTTACAAGCTCACTAACCCATTTTTTTTTCCTTAAGCAATCTTGACAACCAGTTATTGATGCCGCACACTTGTGACCTATTTAGAACTTTTTTAAAGGAAAAAACACAACTCTACAACCGAGTCTTGCATGTCACCAAATGTAAAGAGGATATTCTGATGCCATCAGACCCATGATGTATTGCGTTTTCACATCACACCTTTCAGCATTAATGGTGCCTTCACAGATGTGTAAGTTACCCATGCCTTGGGCACTAATACACCCCCATACCATCACAGATGCTGGCTTTTGAACTTTGCGTCGATAACAGTCTGGATGGTTCTTTTTCTTTTTGGTCCAGAGGACAAAACGTCCACAGTTTCCAAAAACAATTTGAAATGTGGACTTGTCAGACCACAGAACACTTTTACACTTTGCATCACACCATTTTAGATGAACTCGAGCCCAGCAGCGTTACTGGGTGTTGTTGATGCATGGCTTTCGCTTTGCATAGTAGAGTTTGAACTTACACTTACAGATGTAGAGACAAACTGTAGTTACGGTCAATGGTTTTCTGAAGTGTTCCTGAGTCCATACGGTGATATCCTTTACACACTGACGTCGGTTATTAATGCAGTATCGCCTGAGGGATCGAAGATCATGGGCATTCAATGTTGGTTTTCAGCCTTGCTGCTTACGTGCAGTGATTTCTCCAGATTCTCTGAACCTTTTGATGATATTACAGACTGTAGGTGGTGAAATCCCTAAATTCCTTGCAATAGCTCGTGGAGAAATGTTGTTCCGAAACAATTCACTCACGCATTTGTTCACAAAGTGGTGACTCTTGCCCCATCCTTGTTTGTGAATGACTGAGCATTGCATGGGAGCTGCTTTTTATACCCAATCATGGCACCCACTTGTTCCCAATTAGCCGGTTCATCTGTGGGATGTTCCAAATAAGCACTCCTCAACTTTCTCAGTCTTGTTTGCCACTTGTGCCAGCTTTTTTGAAGCATGTTGTAGGCATCAAATTACAAATGGGATAATATTTGCAAAAAATAACAAAGTTTTCCAGTTCGAATGTTAAGTATCTTTTCTTTGCAGTTTATTCAATTGAATATAAGTTGAAAATTATTTGCAAATCATTGTATTCTGTTTTTATTTACAATTTACAAAAGGTGCCAACTTTACTGGTTTTGGGTTTTGTACATCTAAGTTTTATTTCTGGAGAGTTGCAGGGTCCAGAAATTCATGGAATTGTCTTTCAATCACTTTATAGTTGGTTCTCGTTCCCTGCTGTAAGCTGCTGAATCAGGGTTGATTTATACATTGCATGCCCCGTTTATAGAGAAATATTTTAGAAGAGTAGACCAAATTTATATTGGTCTTTTTGATGAAGCATTCATGCGACTACAGATGTGTTTCTTCTAAATCTGTGAGGATTTCAGATGCTCTCATGTAAACAAATCAGTTTGGGATGGTCAATAGTGACAGCTGGGTCTTTTGTTGAGGCTTATCCAGTGATCTCCACACAGAAGTTGAAGGGTTTCTTCTCACTATTATACCCTCCACATTAAAGGCCTTAGCTATAGCTGGAGCATTCAGCTCGTGTGGACACTGTCGCCATACTTGTGGGCGTATTCACAGAGCTGCAGCATCCAGATTGTCAGACATAAAGAACGGGCTAAACGCTGGCATGAAGTGAATGCAGACCTGGGATCTGATTCAGAAGTAAGATTTAAGTACAGCTTGGTAAATGGCTCATGACACTCACCCTCCCTCTCCTCCTCGTCTCTCTGGAAGCTATTGACAAACCTGCTGTTGTCGTCCTCATTGATGGCGGTGGAAGCGATGATCAGATTTGTCTGACGATCATGGCTGGCTTGGTTGTTTTCTTTCTCCCGTCTGGCCCACACTATGTAGCGTGCAATCTTCCCCAGCCTCCTCTAAGAGGAAATGAGGAATTAGTGATAGTAGGAGGAAGCCAGGAGCTTATTTTTCTTTCCTGCCTCCGACTCTTTTTCATGCACCCCATCTACGCTTTTGGGTTTTGAATTTAGTCAGAGTCACTTCAGCTGGCGTGTGGGAGCGAAAGAGTGGGGCCTCCTAAACACTGAATAAAAAAGCAGCGCAAAAGAGTTTTAGGGTTAAGGGGATTTGAGGATTTTTGGGATCCCCCTCCCTCCTACAATATGTTTGTACGGTCAGTGAAGAAGTATTGAAGCAGACTACGCCATGATAATTTAACAGTCCCTCTATAATTTTACAGGCTTTTCTATTTTATTGTTAAAGCTTAAAATGCCTGGATTTGAGGCAAAAGTTACAATGTTTTGACATTTTTCTTTCAATAACACTCAATTTGTGATTTTATAATTTTTTCAGTGTTTCTTGTAACGTTAATCAAAAAGACACAATATTCAAACAAAAATTGGACAACAAATAACCTGTGTTGACGTGTTAAATACAAGACTTGATGACACTGGATGGTAGTAAAAGCAAATACCTGGAGCTCTTGGTCAAATTACTGTACTGTTTTAATTCATTATAGTTTTAAAAAGTCATAATAAAAAACGAAAAAACACCACCCAAGACTTCCATGTTGCTGACATTCTGCGTGCATGTTTTATGCTTGAAATGTTTCTAAACATGTATATATCTCCCAACTATTTTCGTAACCTCAATCAATCAATCAATGTTTACTTATATAGACCTGAATCGATACCAATATTTTGGTAGAGGTACTAAAATTATTTCAATACTTTTTGGTACTTATTGTTACTTTTGTAAATAAAGGGAACCCCAAAAAATTGCACTATTGACTTTGTTTCGACAAAATTTTAGGGTATATTAAACATGTTTCTTGTTTGCAAGCTGCAAGTTTGCCCTTAAATAAAACAGTGAACATACTAGACAACTAGTGTTTTTATAGTAAGTAAAGAAACAAAGGCTCTTAATTTAACTATTGACATTTGCAGAACCATTTTGTGTCATTTTCCATTCTAATATTTTGTTAAAGTTATTAAGCACAAGTGGTAGAAAATTAATTAATGTACTGTTAATACTTTCTGTTTAAACATGTTCTTTCTACGCTTTTGTTAAAATGTAATAATCACTTATTCTTCAGTTGTTTGATACTTTACATTACCACAAATTTGGGTATCAATCCGATACCAAGTCGTTACAGGATCATGCATTGGTCGGATTCAAAGTCCTCATGTGTCCAGGGAGATATTTCATGAGTTTATCAATTTAATTTCATTGTAAATGAAAATATGTTCTTAAAAATTCTCCACTGGATAATTAATGGTTAAGTACATCAATTAATACATGTAGACTAGAAGGTAAATGTTTGTATACAACATAAGTACTTCTTAAACTTTTCTCACAAAATACCATCTCAGAAAAAAAATCGTCTTTCCATGTACCACCATAATGACCATCATTGAAATACAGTAGCCTAGTAGGCCTGAGTATGTGCAAATTCCTGTTTCCGAGGGAAGACGTTAATTAGAAGAGCTTGGCTCCCCCGACTACAGTTTTGACTAAAAACTGTAATTTCCTGACTACTGATTGTGATCACAGCGACAGGACAGCCTGCTAACATATTCGACTTCAACTCTGCCCGGTTGGAGGCACAGATTCGCCAAAGTCAGCGAACCGAAGGTTTCCAAAAGCCGAGGGCTAGCAACCCAAAACTAAACATCCATCCATCCATCCATCCATCCATCCATCCATCTTATTCTGCTTATCTGAGGTCGGGTCGCGGGGACAGCAGCCTAAGCAGGGAAGCCCAGATTTCCCTCTCCCCAGCCACTTCGTCCAGCTCTTCCCGGGGGATCCCAAGGCGTTCCCAGGCCAGCTGGGAGACATAGTCTTCCCAACGTGTCCTGGGTCTTCCCTGTAGCCTCCTACCAGTTGGATGTGCCCTAAACACCTCCCTAGGGAGGCGTTCGAGTGGCGTCCTGACCAGATGCCCAAACCACCTCATCTGGCTCCTCTCAATGTGAAGGAGCAGCGGCTTTACTTTGAACTCCTCCCGGATGACAGAGCTTCTCACCCTATCTCTAAGGGAGAGCCCCGCCCCCCTGCGGAGGAAACTCATTTCGGCCACTTGTACCCGTGATATTGTCCTTTCGGTCATGACCAAAAGCTCATGACCATAGGTGGGGATGGGAACGTAGATCGTCCGGTAAATTGAGAGCTTTGCCTTCCGGCTCAGCTCCTTCTTCACCACAACGGATCGATACAGCATCCGCATTACTGAAGATGCCGCACCGATCCGCCTGTCGATCTCCCAATCCACTCTTCCCTCACTCGTGAACAAGACGCAGAGGTACTTGAACTCCTCCACTTGGGGCAGGATCTCCTCCCCAACCCAGAGATGGCACTCCACCCTCTTCCGGGCGAGAAACATGGACTTGGATGTGCTGATTCTCATCCCGGTGGCTTCACACTCGGCTGTGAACCGATCCAGTGAGGCCTGAAGATCCTGGCGGGATGAAGCAGTCAGGACCACATCATCTGCAAATAGCAGACCTAATCCTGCGGCCACCAAACCGGAACCCCTCAACGCCTTGACTGCGCCTAGAAATTCTGTCCATAAAAATTATAAACAGAATCAGTGACAAAGGACAGCTTTGACGGTGTCCAACTCTCACTGGAAACGTGTCCGACTTACTGCCGGCAATGCGGACCAAGCTCTGACACTGATCGTACGGGGAGCGAACTGCCACAATCAGACAGTCCGATACCCGAGAGTATGGGGTATCGGACTGTCTAAACTGTCTAAACAGTCCAATACTAAACAACATATTTTAAAAGCTTCTGACCACTCAAGTGATCTACAAGAAAGGCTGACACAGCTCTGTCAGGTGCAAGGTACAGGAAACTGTTTTTTTTTTTAAAAACACCATTGAGCCGCAGCTTGCCACAGAAGCTAACAACACCAACGGCTTCACTTCGTTGACGAGCAACCATGACCATGACAAGATGTCGTCAACAGGGCAATACAGCGTTACCAGAGGTGGAACCGGACTTAAAAGAGTTAGTAGGAACCAGGGGCGTCGCCAGACCGATTTCACTGGGGCACGTGCCCCACTGTTGATCTGCAGTGCACCAGTAAAAATTTCACTAATAAAAAAAAACCCTTCAGAGTTTTAAATCTACATAACATAGACAACAGCGCACATACTACTTAGTATGGTAATTGATTGCTACTGTATTCACTCCACGTAACAATGAGCACATGGCTACTTAATATGGTAATTTATTCACGTGTGGATGAGACTTCAGTTAAGAGAGAGAGAGAGAGAGAGAGAGAGAGAGAGAGAGAGAGAGAGAGAGAGAGAGAGAGAGAGAGAGAGAGGATGCGAATCATTGCTCAGGTAAGTAACGTTAGCCAACAACAATTTGTTAATTATATTATTTTGATTTTGATTTGACTCAAACTGCAACTCCTAGATGGATATCAGAAAGTTATTCGCCCGCAGCAGGGAAGAAGCAGCAGGAATGAGAGGTGTAAGTGAAGTCCTAGCTAGCTAGGCAACATCATTGTCTTAAGTTTATGCTAAGTTAGCTAACGTTCTTCCTTGTATCAAGACAAACATATTCATTTGCTGTACGAGCTGTCGGGGGAATTTCCAATGAACATGAAACATAATGTTGGTTATTGTCTGCTGGTTCTGCATCAATGATGATTTGGAGTAAGCATGTGTGAGTTGAGTGCTTCTCAAATGGTTTATCTTCAGAAAGAAAAACATTTTTCCATATCATCAAGTCGTGAGCCAAATTTTTAAATTATTCAATTTTATTTCACAGAAAAATAGCACAGTAGACTTGTCTTGTTAATCGGTGTGACTTTGACTAAAATAATCTTGTTTTGTCACCAGAAAAATGGCTACAGCTTGAGCATCTGGTTTTGTTTCCAGAAAAAATAGTAACATTTCTGTATTTGTTTTCAGAAAGATGGCTGAAAATATCGGGTTTTGTTGCCCCATTTAGATTTTTTTTAAATATATTTCCATGTCTGTCCTGAGTCCTCCTCCAACTTGTTAGTCGGTTTGCCTTTTGCTAAAATACTCACTAATAGTCACTAGAAAAATGGCTAAAAATATCTGGTTTTGTTGCCACAATTGGATTTTTTCTCCTAAACTTTTTTTTTTTTCATGCAAACATCTGACTGCGACTCACTGAAAATGACACACAATCCACTTTTATGTCACGACCCACCAGCTGGTAACCACTGGTCAACTGTATAACAGTTACTGTAATATTTCCATGTCTGTCCAGAGTGATTGACCACTTTGCAAAAAATGAAAACGAGACGTTACAGTTTACTTCTCAGAAAATGATTCCCTGAACAGACACACAACAGTTGTTCATTTATTGTTTTGTGTATATTTTATAGTTTTGTGTATATTTTATAGTTTTGTGTATCTGAAAAAGGATTAGCCACATTGCCATAAATGGAAATTAAATAATATAAAAGAACCCAGAGATGTAGGGGTGCTTTATTTTTTGTTTTACTTTTGTAGATGTTAAATTTGCAGATGATTACTGCAATATATACTTCAAAAAGATTAATTGGTCTTCCTTTTTGTTTTTACCAGTAGCAGTTTAGAAGTCTGGGGTAAAAAAGTGCACAAGTAGGTCATATGCATTAGTTAATTTCAGGTGGTTAATCAAAGATCCATACAACATCATCTGATATGATTTCATAGTTTAAAGCACTATTTATGTATTTTTTATGATAAATAAGTGCTAAAAATGTTTTTGCTTGCGCGCTTTGCACGCTCATATGAATTATTTGTGCCCCAGGTGTGCCCCAGTACAGTATTAGGTCTAGTGACGCCCCTGGTAGGAACTCTACACAACAATGTAAATGAAACACAAAGCAACATCAACAATATCCAGGAATAGATGATCAATGGTCCACAAAAATATGTCGCAAATCTCCAAGAACAGATTAATAAAGATAGAAAATAATGTCGCAATGATATGATGGAATTTAGAAAGTTCAGAGAAGAAATTACAATTCTCGGTTAAGACAACACAGCATTAAAACAGAAGGTAGACATGCTGAAAGAGGAGAATGCAACATTACGCCAACAGTGGAATGCCAAGCAGCAAGACAACAACCATGGGGACATCAGCAGTGTCGTGGAGGACATTAACATTGAGATAGAAACATTGCGTCAACAGTTGCAACTAAATACAACTGATTTGAATAACTTCAGAGAGGAGATGGCTGCATTGATTCAACTGCTCAATGCCAGACAACAAGATATCACCAATCTGGGGAATATCACTGTTTTGGAAAACATCAGAGACGAAGTGGATCAGTTTGCACAAGAGAATGACATCATCATTGCAGGGCTACGCGTCAATCCTCGACCCTATGCAAAAGCATTTGACAGCAGAGAACCAGATGACATGGACGCTGCTTCAACAGAGCAACAAGTGGTCAACCTTCTGCAGTGAATTAATGTCAATTTTAACACCATTGATGTGTGCATTCTACTTAATAGAAGAATCAACACCACCACACTAGTCATCATCGTTAAGCTTGCCAAGAGGAAACCCAAAATGGCATTGCTGACACAAGGGAAAAAGCTGAAGGGCACAGATGTGTACATGAACGAGTGTAACAGGGTCAATTGTGCAATCTAAATAATGTATCTTATAATACAGTATTATTTTTTAAACTACACTAAATGTGTAAGTTACTTGTAATTACCTGAAGGATATTTGATTTTTTTGTCAATGTGGAAACATTGTCTCATTGTCCTTACTGCAATAATTGTTGTGACACCTGTCTCTATATATGCCTTGGACACGCTGCCCTACTTCCCTTTTGTCCACTTTAATGGGAGAGGGGCTCGACCATGGCAGAAATACTCTAGACCCCGCCTATTAGACCAGTTATGGGGCTAGAGTATACAAATGAGTTTTAAGATGGGACTTAAATGCTTCTACTGTGGTAGTATCTCTAACTGTTATTGGGGTATTCCAGAGTACTGGAGCCCGAATAGAAAACGTTCTATAGCCCGCAGACTTTTTTTGGGCTCTGGGAATCACTAAGAAGCCACAGTTCTTTGAACGCAGATTTCTTGCCGGGGCAAATGGTACAATACACAAATAAGTTTGTCTGCATAAAAGCATAGAATAACAATAATGCGAATACTTGGTTAATATTCAGGTCACAACAGAGTATTGTTAGCGATTGTTGATATTTTTCCTTTTTTAAAGTGCTCCACAGGCGTACTATTGTACTCCCATTAGCGTCACTGTTAGCCACCTCAAACCTGCTGTATTTACGATTTAAAAGGCATAAACAAAATCAACACAGGGATTGTGAATAATAGGCTAAATTCCAAAATAATTGCAGTTCCTCTTGAAGTTATAAGATAGTCTTACATCAATGCCTCTACATGTTAAAAGCGAAGCAAATATATGTGCTTTCCATACCAACAGATTGAATATTTCCACCTGGTGATGGATGAAGTGACCCGCACCTCACTGTCACTTCATGCTTTACGCAGTTCTCCGAGTAAATAAGAACCCATGTTTGGCGTGGATTGCGATAAGCGCTAACGCTGTTTGCCCCACGCAAGATGGCCTTGATAATCCCATCAGTCTGATTGATGGTTGCCTCCCTGCGTTCAGTGACAAATTCAGTGACTGTCAGCCCGTCGCGTTCCCTCCGTTTTGTGCTTGGATGCTTTATCACCGTGGCTTCTCCGCTTCTGTGGACGGGTGGGAATGACAGTTACGGGGGCTCCACACAAAAACATGGAAATGTTTGTGGGGTGGTATAGCTCGGTTGGTAGAGCGGCCGTGCCAGCAACTTGAGGGCTGCAGGTTCGATCCCCGCTTCAGCCATCCTAGTCACTGCTGTTGTGTCCTTGAGCAAGACACTTTACCCACCTGCTCCCAGTGCCACCCACACTGGTTTATATGTAAAAAATAAGTATTGGGTTTCACTAAGTAAAGCTCTTTGAGTCACTAGAGAAAAAGCGCTATAAAAATATAATTCACTTCACTTCAAATAAGTTAGAGGAGGATTCAAGTCTGGGATGTAGATGAACTCGCCCCCCTGAGGGCTCATTTTGCTGTCGTTAGAATACATTCTGTCTGTCGTTGGCTATGTGGTTGAGAGCAAGTCTACGCATGTTTACTTCATTAGTTCTGCATTAATAAATGTGTGCTTACGTTGCTGGATGCACCTGCAGGGGTTCTGCATGCAATTAAGAGTAATGTTGTCCTTGTTTTGTGTCTGCAGATCTTACCGCCAACCTGTGAGCTTCTGCCCTCCATGGTCTTCGTGTTCCAACTGATTGCATCACCCGGGCAGATTGGCTACATGAAGTCAGTTCTGGCTTGGGGGGCGTTTCCGGTTTGTGGATCGAGGCTCGGGCCGGTCCAAGGCAGGTATGCTGTTTATCCGATGTATGGATAATCTGCCTAAATTAATAAAGTTTGGTACTCACTGTCCTTTTTTTAAACCAGGTACAAAACTCCACTCCTTCGAGGAGAGCCCCACAGCCAGGTGGATCAGTTTTGGAAAATTGAAGCCCTTATGTCCTCAGATCTCGATCACTGGCTGTGTAACATGTACTTTCAGGTAGGCTCATTAAAATCTACAATTTCTATGGTTTAAAAGTGTTTTGTACTGTGAACAAGCTTTTAGATGTGTTTGTAGCTTTAATGCTAATGAGCTGTGTTTCAAAGTGTTAGCCGAGGTGCCGGTAACCCAAATTGTTGAAGGAGCCATATTAGACCAAAGTTACAAAAAAAAATCTGTCTGGAGCCGCAAACATATTTTAAGTCTTATATAGGTGTTATAATAAAGGCAACACATGACGTAAGTATCTATATTAGCTATGATAGCCTACTAGCAAAATAATTATGTGTCTCAGGCTGACAGAAATCTTTGTTACAGAAATGTTGAAATGTTTATTTTTATTTTAAACATTTTACAACATTGGAAAATATTCAAAAAACAGAGGTTCCTCAGAGGGTGAGATAACTCCTGGAAATGAATGGCTTATAATGGCCAAAGGTATATGTGTGCGTGTCCAAGTTAAAATAACTGGCAGGCTGTCTTCTGTAATGGGATTAGTACAATCTTTGCAAGCCGGGTAACATATATATAATATATATAAAACAATTATCAGACATGCAGTCAGTCTTACTTACAGGTAATGTGTCAAGAGAAATTCAATATTAAATTAAATGCACAGAGAACATACGTAAAGGATATCAAAAGAGCTCAAATGTACCTACAAGTGAGGCATAATGATGCAATATGTACATATGTACATACAGCTAGCATAAATAGCATGTTAGCATTGATTAGTTTTCAGTCATGCACTGACCAAATATGCTGTTCAACACTCCAACAAGTCAATAACATCAACAAAGCTCACGTTTGTGCATTTATGCACAGCATAAAACGTTTGGTGGACAAAATGAGACAAAGGACTGGCATAAAACATGTTTTTTTGTGGCAACGTCAGAGAAAGTTTTACATGCAAACAAACTGTGGTGAGTTCAAGAAGTGCCGAAAATAGGACAAAACGGCACTCGCCAAATACTCTCATCAGTGAAGCATGTTTAACATAAACAGTGGGATTTATAACAATTAAATAGGTTTGTGTCATTTTTGTCCTACAGAAACCATATTTAAACAAAGATTAAATTTCCCTCTCATCCTTTTCCATTTTAATACATTTTTGAAGAAGCCCCAGGGAGCCACTGGGCAACGCTAAAGCATACTTGTCAACCCTCCCGGATTTTCCGGGTGACTACCAAAATTCAGCGCCTCTCCCGAAAACCTCCCGGGACACATTTTCTCCCGAAAATCCCCCGAAATTCAGGCGGAGCTGAAGGCCACGCCCCCTTCCCCATTTAGACGGTAACGTCTGCATAATACTCACTTCTCAGGTAAAAAATGCTGGGATGGAATGAGCATCTTGCCGCATTTTCCCTAATGGTGTTTTCGAGTCTGAAATGAATTCCAAAGTTATGGCTGCAAAATTTTACTAAAAGTCATGTGAAGCATGATTTATAATTTAGTCATGAACTTTTCCAAAGTAAAAAGCGGTTCAGCAGCATCCCTCTCGCTAGTGGCGGGAGGAGCAGTGTGACTGTCTCTCGGAGCAAAGCGCTGTCTTACTAAAAGTAGTTCTTCTGTGTTATCTCTAACAATAACAATGTCACAATAGCTTGGTTAATAAACAGGTCATGGCATGTACTGTAAATGCAGCGTTGCTTGTTGTTTTTGGGTGTTTTAGACCACTTTTTCAGAACCAGAATCAGAAATATTTTATTAATCCCCGAGGGGAAATTAAGATTTTCAACACAATCCCATTCAAGAGCAGACAAACATTACAGGGAGACAGAACAGGATCGCTGACAGGTCTGCAAACATCCGGCACCTCTTACAAAAAAGGTGATACATAGGTAAACACTGGGGGAGAGGGGTGTGGAAAAAAAAAAAAAAATCAGTCCAAGCCTGGGTCCCTGGGGAGGGGTTCCACTCTGAGGCCAAGGAAAAAAAAACTCGTAGCCATAGCACACATAACACATGTGTAAGAGGGAAACATCAAATAAAAGAAAGAACATTAAAGACATTAAAAGAGCAGAGCTGATGCAACCAGCCATTTCTTCATACAGCTACAAAAGTAAAACAACAACAACAAAAACATATACACTGTTTCTGTATATGTCCATGATATATGTTCTGTTTTTGGACATTACTACTTGCCGTATGGGATGGGAATCCGGATGTTGTGTGTCAGGGTACTAACATGCCGGCTGATATAAACAAACGCTGAGAAATAGCTCTGTGCCTGCCTACTTTATGGGTTATAGATAAACCTATGGATAACGGAGACATATATAATAGTCTCCTTTTCAGATAAGAGGACGCATCCAATATTGTTATCCGGATGGAACTCGGTAGAAATTCGGGAGAATGGTTGCCCCGGGAGATTTTGGGGAGGGGCACTGAAATTCGGGAGTCTCCCGGAAAAATCGGGAGTGTTGGCAAGTATGAATATACTACATAAGAATGGACTCATAATTAAATGAAAACATAGATTTACAAACAGTTATGCTGTGCTAAAAATAAAAGAAAAATGTTTTTGAACTAAACTGACAATAAAATGAAAATACAGCATCCCCACTTTAGTCATAATTTTTGCGCATAAAAAACTTATCTGACTTCAGCTTCAGACTTCTTCTGTTTGTTTGATATTTTCATTACTCCCACAAGTAGTGGAAAAGTGTATTACAATTGCCTACCGCTGCTGCCCGTACAAACCACAACTAAAAAACATATTTGTTCGGCGGCCCTCTATAGGGCAATGGACCCCTGCAATAGATGACTCCAATTATAAGCCACCTCGTACTTGCCGTATTATCAGATCAGATCAGATCAGATCAGATCAGATCAGATCAGATCAGATCAGACATACTTTATTAATCCCCGAGCGGAAATTAAAATTTTCAGTACAATCCCATTCAAAATCAGACAAACATTACAGGGAGACAGAACAGGATCGCTGACGGGTCTGCCAACTTCCGGCGCCCCTTACAAAAAAGGTGAGATACAGGTAAACAAGTGGGGGGGATTTGGGAGAAAAAAATAAAATATGACTTACAATCCATAAAAATAGAAAAACATATGTGAATGATGGGTAAAATTCCATAAACAGAGCAGTACCCCTTTAAGAGAACTGACTAATCACTGGCGTGTGCATTTTGGCATGACTATCAAGAGCAGTCTTTATTGAATCAAACTGTCATTATTTCATGCTGTGACTTACTAATCGAGGCTGTTTCTGCAGTTTGATCACTCATACCTGTCGCGTAATTACACACACATGCTGCTCTCCCATGAATAATGGCGGCAAAGCAGTGCACCTGCAGAAAGCAATAAAGTATTCTAATTACATCCGTGCTTGTGTTTGATATTCAAGATAAAGACCCTCCCACCAGGAACATCCGGGGCACCAGAGTGTTCAATCCCCCCGCAGACACCGCCTTTAAACACTTCTGCCGTGCTGCAACCCGCGGTCAGGCACAGCCGACCACAATCCAAACGGGATCCACGACCCATCCATCCTCAGTCCCAGTTGAACCCGCTCCACGCCGGCCCCAGCAGTGGAGCACGAGAGCCCGCAGTGATGCATTCTCCCCGGGGCTCCGCCTTCCACCTGTCAGCCGATTCCCCTTGTTCGTCATCATCTCTGCCAGGTAGGGGTTCAAATGTTCAGTCCCGCCCCCGACTAGGCCACAGTGGGAGGAAAATGTCACCCTAATGTCAGTAGAAGAGCGATTGGAAGAATGGCAGCTTTCACTACTCTTCTCCACTGGTGCTGCAGGGCATTGGGTGGGTTAAGAGCATAAAGTGTGTTTTATTATGCCAAAAGAAAATCAACTGAAGCATAAATAAGGGAATCAAATATTTGAACAGCAATTTATATTGGGTAAGGTGACAAACCGAAAAACTTCAGCTGTGACTTTTTTGGGGTTTTTTGTTTTGCGCTCGAGCCAATGTTAGAACAGGTTTCTCATGAAAAGGATGACAAAGCGGGAATATGTCGTGTTTAAATGCCTCTCAATAATAGGATAGGATAGGATAGGTCTTTATTGTCATTGCATAAGTACAACGGAACTTTGTTTTCAACACAAACCTGTTCAAGATTAGACAAACAAACAGTGTACAGCTTGGGTGTCAAACTCTGGTCCGCGGGCCAAAATTGGCCCGCCATGTAATTTAATTTGGCCCTTGAGGCAATATCAAATTAACATTAGAGCTGGTCCGCCGCTGTAACACCACATTCACCGCTAATACTCATACTCGTCAACCTTCCCAATTTTCCCGGGAGACTACCGAAGTTCAGTGCCCCTCCAGAATTTCTCCCGATTTCCACCCGAACACTAATATTGGGGGCGGGCCGTAAAAGCACTGCTTTAGGCGTTCTCAACATGTCGCCACGTCCGTTTTCTTCCATAAAAACAGCATGCCGGCCCACTCACATAATATATGCGGCTCATACACACACACAAGTGTATGCAAGGCATACTTGGTCAACAGCCATACAGGTCACACTGAGGGTGGCCGTATAAACTGTTACAAATATGTGCCACACTGTGAACCCACGGCAAACAAGAGTGACAAACACATTTCGGGAGAAGATCCGCACCGTAACACAACATAAACACAACCGGACAAATACCCAGAACCCCCTTGCATCACTAACTCTTCTGGGATGTTGCAATATACACCCCCGCTACCACCAAGCCTCACCCCAACTCAAACCCGCCGCCGAAAAAAGGCCTTAAATTTGTGTTTTTATTTAATTTGATATGCCAATGATATTTTTTAATTAATATTATTTGAAACTGGATTTTGCATGTCACTATAAACTTATATAAGCCTTGCTTGGTCAATATTCAATGCAAAACTTGTTTGGGTCCATATTATTAATTTGTTCAACCTCGGCCCGCGGTTTTGTTCAGTTTTAAATTTTGGCCCACTCTGTATTTGAGTTTCACACCACTGGTGTACAGGGTTACAGAACAAGAACACTGATGGGTCGCCATGAGGCGCCCCGTAAAAGATGGGAAAAAGGTAAACGCTGGGGAAGGATGAGTAAAAAAATACAATCCAGACTGGGCTCCTAAAGGGGCCCAGTCTGGAGTGGGAAAAAACCTCCATAGCAAAGCACATATACATATTACAACATACATCTCGAGATATCTAGCAACACAGGGAAGGTAGTTCAAGGTCATGGTGGTAGGCCGCAGTTCTCAGGCGCTGACCTGCCATTCATCACCCCTATGGGATTTGCATCAAGGGCGTGGGGTTGAGGGGCATGGGGTGTGTATGTGTGGCGTATATTTTTGTGGATGCGTGTGTGTGTGTGTGTAAGCCCGTAGTGTACTCTGTTCCGCAGCCTTAATGTATTGCAGTCGCTAGTCCAAAGTTAACAGCAGGTGTGTGTCCATGAAAGACAAGAAGGGAGTTTGTTGTGTCTTCGCTGTGCTGTCCTTTGGGAGAGTCTCGACGCCAGGGAAACAATCCAAGTTAGAATGATTTTTATGCTGGTGAAAACAAAATTTGCTTTTCACTCTAAATTGTTTATGATTGGTCCTCAAACCTGCAGGGTAGACAGTCCGATGTAATCCACAGTTCTTCCCGCATCCTCCAATCATTTGTGACAGCTTTGAAGACTGCCATCAACTTCCAATTTGTCGACAAACCAGAGCAACGCTTACTCAAATCGGCAGATGTCCGGTTGTCATAACTCTGAATAGGTGAATATCTTCACATCCTCAACAGAAGAGGGTCGGCAGGCACGCGGCACTCCTTCTTCTCCCAAGAGTCCGTCGTGTGTCCAGCAACAACCGCTTCATCACGACAGCAGGTTCCCCCAAACCCAAGATCTTGTAAATTTTGTTGAGGCCAGTTAAATAGTTCCAATGTTTAGATTTGGAGAGCAGTGCAAAAAGAGGCAACAAGAAAGTTAAGACAAGACAAAACAAAGAAGCAAGCAGGAGAGATAAGGGAGAGGAAAGGGGAGCGTCCACCCTCGATGAGTGCCAGTGTCCCATTGGTTTATTTATTCTATATAAAACTGAAATACCATTTGGGGTCTTACCTTCATTGCCTCGCTGTAGAAAGATGACAGCGACAAGCACCTGCCGGGTCATATACGCCCCCTCATGGTGAGCCTTGTACTGCGAGCCTTGCTCTATGGTATTGATCTGCAGTTTATGTCCAATGAGCAAAAATTTTGATGTCACCCCTATGTAGTGTTGTCCCGATACCAATAATTTGGTACCGGTACCAAAATAATTGTGTACTTTTCGATACTTTTCTAAATAAAGGGGACCACAGATAATTGCATTATTTGCATTATTTTGATGGCTTCACGGTGGCAGAGGGGTTAGTGTGTCTGCCTCACAATACGAAGGTCCTGAGTAGTCTGGGGTTCAATCCCGGGCTCGGGATCATTCTGTGTGGAGTTTGTATGTCCTCCCAGTGAATGCGTGGGTTCCCTCCGGGTACTCCGGCTTCCTCCCACCTCCAAAGACACGCTGGATTTTAATGTTGGTCATTATGGTGGTACTTGGAGAGCCATGTTTTTTCTGAGGTGGTACTTGATGAAAAAAAGTTTTAGAACCATTGTTATAGGCCATTTTGTCTAATGACTTACAGTAGATTTAGACAAAACTTTATTGAGCCACAAGGGAAATTGTTTGCTTGTAATGCTTATAAACAATTGATAATATCTGTAAAAATGTATCTAAATGTTTTTGATCATCAAAGACATGCACCTGGGTTAATTGGCAATACTAAAACTGACCCTAGTGTGTGAATGAGAGTGTGAATGTTGTCTGTCTATCTGTGTTGGCCCTGTGATGAGGTGGAGACTTGTCCGAATGCAGCCGATATAGGCTCCAGCACCCCCTGCAATCCCGAAAGGGACAATCTGTAGAAAATGGATGGATGGATGGATTTTGATCACAACCCGTTGGGGACACCACAAACCTAACCCCAAATCCAATTGCTATTACTTGGCAGTTTCAATCAATTCTATTGTCGACCAATTGGTCTTAACGCAAACAAACTGTTAACTCTACCCTCGCCCTTTGATTAGAAGTATTTTATCGGAACCGTTTAACCTTCCATCTCATCTTCCACTCGCCAGGGAGGCTTACACTGTGACGTCCTCTAGCTCCAACAGGGGGCGCTATGAACAGCTGTGAGACAAGGTCAGTCCAGTATGTCCTAAGTTGACCTCAAAGCCTCCCCCAGGTTTTCCTTGAGGCATTTGAAGGAGATACTGAAGCCATGTTGACTGCTATATTCGAGAAAATGTATAAGTTTTTCATCCCTAAATGGATTTGTGAAACAAGGTCCTAACTTTTAAAATCTATCAATCAATCAAACAATGTTCGTTTATATAGCCCTAAATTACTAGTGTCTCAAAGGGCTGCACAAACCACAACACAAACCACTACGACATCCTCGGTAGGCCCACATAAGGGCAAAGAAAACTCACCCAGTGGGACGTCGGTGACAATGATGACCCAGATGACCCAGTGGGACGTCGGTGACAATGAGGACTATGAGAAACCTTGGAGAGGACTACATATGTGGGCAACCCCCCCCCCCCCCCCCCCCCCCCCCAGGGGACCGAAAGCCATGGATGTCGAGTGTGTCTAACATGATACTGTGAAAAGTTCAGTCCATAGTGGATCCAACACAGCCGCGAGAGTCCAGTCCAAAGCAAATCCAACACAGCAGAGAGAGTCCCGTCCACTGCGGAGCCAGCAGGAAACCATCCCAAGCGGAGGCGGATCAGCAGCGCAGAGATGTCCTCAGCCGATACACAGGCGAGCGGTCCATCCTGGGTCCCGACTCCAGACGAGTGGTCCAACCTGGGTCCCGACCCTGGACAGCCAGAACTTCATCCATGGACATCGGACCGGACCCCCTCCACAAGGGAGAGTGGGACATAGGAGAAAAAGAAAAGAAACGGCAGATCAACTGGTCCAAAAAGGGAGTCTATTTGAAGGCTAGAGTATACAAATGAGTTTTAAGATGAGACTTAAATGTTTCTACTGAGGTGGCATCTCGAACTGTTACCGGGAGGGCATTCCAGAGTACTGGAGCCCGAACGTAAAACGCTCTATAGCCCGTAGACTTTGTTTGGGCTTTGGCAATCACTAATAAGCCGGAGTCCTTTGAACGCATACCAGGGGTCCCCAAACTTTTTGACTCGGGGGCTGCATTAGGTTAGAACAATTTAGCCGGGTGCTGGGCTGTATATATATATATATATATATATATATATATATATATATATATATATATATATATATATATATATATATATATATGAGATAGGCGCCAGCGCCCCCCGCGGTAGAAAATGTATATATATATATATGTATATATATATATATATATATATATATATATATATATATATATATATATATATATATATATATGTGTGTGATGGGGTGGCGACTTCTCCACTTGTCTACCGCCCGAATGCAGCTGAGATTGGCTCCAGTGACTCCCTGCGACTCCAAAAGGGACAAGCGGTAGAAAATGGATGGATGGATTAGAAAGAACGGATTTAAAAAAATAAAAATAAATAAATAAAATCGAGTAATTATTTTCTTTTCTTTAACTTGGGACATCCCGCGGGCCGGATATTGGACGCTTTGTACTCAAGCACTTATTTGGAATTATCAATCTCCTTGTTATTGATACGTCCCGCCTCCCTCACACCGCTTCTTATATTAAAGCATGGCTCATCTTTATTTAACAGTCCTAAAAAGTTTCTGCTTTAAACATCACACGGGCTTTTTAATTACAAATGAGTTGTGACAGGTCTGCTGCGTGGCACCCTGGCCCATTTTAAACGTGATGCCGACTGACAGCTCGGCAGTGTTCTCCCAGCGCTGGAACATGTGGAAGAAATTGGTCTTTTACATTTCACAGCTTGTCGCTTCCTCCGCCGACTGACCTGTGACCCCCCACAGAGAGCTTAACGCCCACAAGGGAAGTGTCCCCAACGAACCGAGTGGCTTTCTAGGGAGAGAGGGTGCAGAAGGCGGGGTGAGACCTATGTTCTGCCAACGTACCGGGTCTCCTCCACGCACATGGCTTCATCCAAACCCAGATGTGGATGTCAGCTTTGTGAGAAGCTTGCTTTGGAAAGCGAACCCGATCCGATCAAAAGGTGTCCGAGCCAGGTCTCTCATTCTTGTGCCGCCTAAGCCGAAGTGACGTCGGTGCCTCTTTTACATGCAGATCCGTTCACGTTACATTATGTCTGGAGAACATTCCGCCGTTCATGCGCAGGGATTACATCAACATTGAAGGAAGCCATTGGGCGGACAGCTTTAAACGATCTCCAAAATGCAAATCCCACTCAGTAGGGAAAAGCAGACACAAATATTTCCTTCCCATTCCGCAGTTTTTATGTCAAGTATTCAGGTTTGAGATTTCCTTCCCATTTCGTCAATATGTTAAGTCATGGGTGTCAAACTCATTTTGGAGAGAAAAATCTACTCCCAAGTGGCCGGGACTGGTGAAATCACAGCACAATAACTTAAAAATAAAGACAACTTCAGATTGTTTTCTTTTGTTTAAAAATAGTACAAGCACTTTCTGAAATTGTAAAAATCATAATGTTGTTGGGTTTTTTTTACACCTACATGTTGTGGTTAATAGTCTATATACTTCATTTGTCGGTATTTATACTTTCTGAATAAATGATGAGATTATGTTCATCAGCATACTTGCCAACCTTGAGACCTCCGAATTTGGCAGATGGGGCGAGGGAAAGGGGTTTAGGTTGGGGTGGGTTAAAGTGGGCGAGGTTGGGTGGGGGGGAGTTTGGTGGTAACAGGGGTGTATATTGTAGCGTCCCAAAAGAGTTAGTGCTGCAAGGGTTGCTGGGTATTTGTTCTGTTGTGTGTATGTTGTGTTATGGTGCGGATGTTCTCCCGAAATGTGTTTGTTATTCTTGTTTGGTGTGAGTTCACAGTGTGGCACATATTTTTAACAGTGTTAAAATTGTTTATACGGCCACCCTCAGTGGGACCTGTATGGCTGTTGACCAAGTATGCATTGCATTCACTTATGTGTGTATCAAAGCTGTATATAATGTGTGAAATATGACCAATGTATGATCCTGTAATGACTTGGTATCGGATTGATACCCAAATTTGTGGTATCATCCAAAACTAATGTAAAGTATCAAACAACAGAAAAATAAGTGATTATTACATTTTAACAGAAGTGTAGATAGAACATGTTAAATTAGAAAGTAGGAAGATATTAACAGTAAATGAACAAGTAGATTAATAATTTATTTTTGACCACTTGTTCTTAAAGGCCTACTGAAATGAGATTTTCTTATTTAAACGGGGATAGCAGGTCCATTCTATGTGTCATACTTGATCATTTCGCGATAACGCCATATTTTTGCTGAAAGGATTTAGTAGAGAACATCCACGATAATGTTCGCAACTTTTGGTCGCTAACAGAAAAGCCCTGCCTTTACTGGAAGTCGCAGACGATGACGTCACATGTTGATGGCTCCTCACATATTCACATTGATTTTAATGGGAGCCTCCAACAAAAAGTGCTTTTCGGACCGAGAAAACGACAATTTCCCCATTAATTTGAGTGAGGAAGAAAGATTTGTGTTTGAGTATATTGATAGCGACGGACTACAAAAAAAAAAAAAAGTAAAAAAAAAAAAAACGTGATTGCATTGGGACGGATTCAGATGTTTTTAGACACATTTACTAGGATAATTCTGGGAAATCCCTTATCTTTCTATTGAGTTGCTAGTGTTTTAGTGAGTTTAACAGTATCTGATAGTTGGAGGTGTGTCTCCACGGGTGTGTTGACGGCAATGTTTCAGGGGAGTCGACGGCAGCTGTATGCACGGCGCAAGCTCAGCTGATCTCCGGTAAGAAGCGACTATTTTACCACAATTTTCTCACCGAAACCTGCTGGTTGACATTCGGTCGGGATCCATGTGCGCTTGACCGCGAACCGATCCATAGTAAAGTTTCACCTCCGGGAATTTTAAACAAGGAATCACCATGTGTTTGTGTGGCTAAAGGCTAAAGTTTCCCAACTCCATCTTTCTACTTTGACTTCTCCAATATTAATTGAACAATTTGCAAATGATTCAGCAACACAGATCTCCAAAATACTGTGTAATTATGCCGTTAAAGCAGACAACTTTTAGCTGTGTGTGTGTGCAGCGCTCATACTTCCTAACAGTCCGTGACGTCACGCGTACGCGTCATCATTACGCGACGTTTTCAAGAAGAAACTCCCGGGAAATTTAAAATTGCAATTTAGTGAACTAAAAAGGCTGTATTGGCATGTGTTGCAATGTTAATATTTCATCAATGATGTATAAACTATCAGACTGCGTTGTGGGTAGTAGTGGGTTTCAGTAGGCCTTTAATAATTTTGACAAAATATTTGAATGGAAAAAGATGCAATATGTTTGTTTACTTACTAGTAAAAGACAAGTTGTCTTGTATGTTCACTATTTCATTTAGGGACAAACTCGCAGTACAAAATATATGTTTAATTTACCGTAAGGTTTTTTTGTTAAAATACAGCCAAAATAAACAAAATTTGTGGTCCGCTTTATTTAGAAAAGTACCGAAATGTATCGAAATAATTTTGGTACTGTTACCGTTACCAAAATATTGGTATCGGGACAACATTAGTTAGGATAAACAGTATATCAGATATTTGGATTTAAATGTCTCAGTTGACTCATCCGAGCACGATGGTGAGTATTTGGCTTTTTAACTCGGAGATTAGCTGAAGGCACTTCGGGTTAAGTGACCTTTCCCATTAAATGAATGATCCAGTTACATCGGGTTTGTTTGAACCCACATGACTAATTAGATTAGCGTCTCGTTCCGTGATCGCCATTAGTGGATCACCACGAGCCACGCAGATGATTCTGCCACAATTCCGCAGCTTCTTCACTTTGTTGCCTCCCATCAAGACATCCATCCCCTTGAGCGGACATGTGGATTTCAAGGTTTCCCTTATTGAATGTCGTCTTCAGAGCGTCACCCCTTCAGTTTCAGGATGTGGTCTCCTCTGGGCCCCAGTCCCTGTCATCATAGTTTTAAAACCGCAACATACGCTCGCAATCATCTGAACGCGGCATCCTCTGTTCAAAAGTGTATGTGCTCCAAAAGACACGCAGAGTAGAGTGGGTGATGAAAGGTGAGGGGTTTACTTTATACTCTCGAGGGACGATGCTATAGAAATACAACTTCAGAGTAGTCCGTATACAGCTTGTAAACGAGCTACTGAAAACAAGTCACACTCAGTCAATTGTCTGACTTGTACACCTCACAATGAACAAATTTTATCCAAAGTGTCAATAATTCATACCAAATTTTGGGAAATAATGCAAAAATGCTTCCCAGAATGTTTTACTTTATTTAAATGGAGGTTATTGTATATGAAATTAAATGAGTTTATTTCCGTCATTTTGTGTGATCAATTTAACAGCACAAATTATACATATTAACAGCCATACACATACACACACAAAAAGAAAAAGGAATAGGCTGAAGCCAAGGCTTATATTTGCCTGAGCTATACATTCACTAAAAATTAGATTGCCTGAAACATCAATGTAAAAAAAATCAATGGGATGAATGTAATTTTTGCTATAGTTTATAATGTTCCATTATCTCACCTTTCAAGGCTTTTTTAAACCTTCATGTCTTCAACTCATCCCTGAGCTTTTTACACTATTTTTAACTCCTAAACCAAAAATATATTTGAATCTTATATTCGTTCTTACTTTACATATTTCAAAACTCAATAACCCATGTAAACTATAGTTTTCTCCTCTTAATTTAAGCTGAAAGGTTGTTGTTCTATACTTGAAACATAATTTCCATTGTTTTTAAAAACGCAATATCTGAAAATGTAAACACATTAGAACTTATGAATAATGGGTTGGTAGGTTCAAAGTAGCACGCTTTGTGTATTATTCTAATTACCCTTTTTTGGAAGTTTAATTATTAGGTCCATGTTTGTTTTATAAACATTTACCCAAACTTCAACACGATATGTTAGATATGGAAAAATAAAAAATAGTATAATGATTGTGATATGTTTATCAGGGATGTGTCGATCGATCAAACATTGATCATTGTCACATTTTTGTGAAAAAAAATATGTGATCGCCAAATTTCAAACACAAACGGCGATCCCCTCTCCTTGACAAGCAGCGAGCAGCTAACATTGCGTCGCCATACACAGTGTGGAGCCGCTCCTTAAGCTAATAATTGTCATCTCCATTATAACATTTTAAATGTCATTATCGAGTAGCATTATCACTGGAGGACGAGGCTAAACATGTTACACACCGAGAACAAGCAAAACGTAGGCATGCTAATGGCTTAACTAACCGAGCTTTATCAGCACCAAGAAATACATTAAATGCTTGGTAAATTTTGAGAGATGGATATGAAATCATGTAGCAGATGAACGTAAGCTGATATTAACATGAAATTAACGAGTACATTAATAAGAGTATAGACTCCAGAGAGAGGATAATGTAATATAACTGCTGGTGTATCAACTTTGTGGCAATCAGTACATGACATGTAAGAGAAGGGTGCATTGATATAAATTGGTGTTGCCGATACTAAGACTAGTATCAGTATGTGATCGATATTAGAGTGATTACTTAACATTTTTTTCAAAGTCTTAAATTTTTTATTTTTTTGTTAATGTTAACAAATTCCGAGAATAATTATTTCCTAGACTATAGTGGTCAAAAACGTCAAATACATTGTGTACTGTTGACTTTCTTTTGAGTAAAGGATTGTTTGTAATGAAACATAATCAGGAGCTAGTTTAAATAGTATGTTGATGTTGTTACACTGTCAATAGTGTTTACCATAAATACATCTAAAAATGTACAGGTACTAGGCTGTACATGTAATCGGTATTGGTATCGACCAATCTTACACATGGATGATCGGTATTTACATATATATATATATATATATATATATATATATATATATATATATATATATATATATATATATATATATATGTGTCCATCCATCCATTTTCTACCGTTTATTCCCTTTCGTGTCGCGGGGGGCGCTGTGATAGACAGCCAACATTCACACTCACATTCACACACTAGGGCCAATTTAATGTTGCCAATCAACCTATCCCCAGGTGCATGTCTTTGGATTTTGGAGAAAGCCTGAGTACCCGGAGGGAACCCACGCAGTCACGGGGAGGACATGCAAACTCCACACAAAAAGATCGCTGATCAGAACATTCCCAGTATTTAGGCTTTTGTTAAACGTGACAAATGATTCCTGTTACTCAAACTAATTTCACTTCCTGTATATGAATTTTAACATCCTGTGGGTGGAGCTAATTCAATTGGAATTCTAATTATTCAAATTAATGTAAATACAATTGTAAATCTACAATTTGGGTACAAGTTTTACTCCATGAACCACTTTTCTCCAGTGGCGGCAGCACTCGTTCAACCACAATTATCTTGCTACTCACTTGTGTTTCAAAGTATTTGGACAATGATGGCTTGGTGAGAGCTGTACAGAAGAGTGTTTCCTAACAATAGAGCGGGGCCCAAAAACATATCTGTTTCTTAGCGATGGGTCGCAGAAGTACTCAGTTGTAATACACTTTTCCACTGCAGTAATGGAAATCTCAAATTGAAAAAGTCTCGAGGTAAAAGCATAGAGAAGTTTCTTCAGCGCAAAAATTACAACTAAAGGGGTGAAGCTGTATTTTCATTTGTACTTTTATTATTTTAGAGTTTATTGAAGAAACATATTAATTAATAAGTTAGTTTATCCATTTGAGCACATGATAATTGTATCTAAATGTATTTTCCTTTCTTCGGCAGTATATTTGGTTTGTACTTAATTTTCTAGGGCTTCACGGTGGCAGAGGTGTTAGTGCGTCTGCCTCTCAATTCGAAGGTTCTGCAGTCCTAGGTTCAATCCCAGGCTCGGGATCTTTCTGTGTGCAGTTTGCATGTTCTGCCTGTGACTGCGTGGGTTCCCTCCGAGTACTCCGACTTCCTCCCACCTCCAAAGACATGCACCTGGGGATAGGTTGATTGGCAACACTAAATTGGCCCTAGTGTGTGAATGTGAGTGTGAATGTTGTCTGTCTATCTGTGTTGGCCCTGCGATGAGGTGGCGACTTGTCCAGGGTGTACACCGCCTTACACCCAATTGTAGCTGAGATAGGCGCCAGCGCCCCCCGCTACCCCAAAAGGGAATAAGCGGTAGAAAAATGGATGGATGGATGGATGGATTAATTTTCTAATCGGCCTAACCCAAGCCTAAGGTTTATGTGTTAATCCATCCATCCATTTTCTACAGCTTGTCCCTTTTGGGGTGGCGGGGGGGGGTTGCTGGAGCTTATCTCAGCTGCATTCGGGCGGAAGGTGGTGTACACCCTGGACAAGTCGCCACCTCATCGCAGGGCCAAAACAGATAGACGGACAACATTCACACTCACATTCACACACTAGGGCCCATTTAGTGTTGCCAATCAACCTATCCCCAGGTGTATAATTAATACATGGTTTCGTATCATTTGACAAGGTTGTAAACTGTAAGTAGGTTAGATATAAATATTGAATATTATTAAAATCAAGAGTAAGATTAGTGGTAATTCAGTGGTAATATTGGAGTGGAAAAGCCCTGAAATCAAAAAAGTTAAGAACCCCTGATTTAGAAGTTATAATCAAAAATGTCTCCTGAAATGGTAGGCGTGTACTTATCATAGACATGCTGCTAATTAGCATTAACGATGTTACATGGCGATTTCAAGAACTCCAAATTTGGTAATGGAAACTACAGCTAAAATGCACGTTACATTCAAACAGCTGTGCATTTTTTTGGGTCAAAATTAAAGGCCTACTGAAATGAGATTTTCTTATTTAAACGGGGATAGCAGGTCAATTCTATGTGTCATACTTGATCATTTCGCGATATTGCCTTATTTTTGCTGAAAGGATTCAGTAAAGAACATCCACGATAAAGTTCGCAACTTTCAGTGTTAAGAGAAAAGCCCTGCCTCTACCGGAAGTCGCAGACGATGACGTCACAAGTGTGGGGGCTCCTCACATATTCACATTGATTTTAATGGGCGCCTCCAACAAAAAGTGCTATTCGGACTGAGAAAATGAAAATTTCCCCAATAATTTGAGCGAGGATGAAAGATTCATGTTTGAAGATATTGATAGCGACGGACTAGAAAAAAAAAAAAAAAACAGGTTAAAAAAAACAACGCAATTGCATTGGGACGGATTCCGATGTTTTTAAACACATTTACTAGGATAATTCTGGGAAATCCTTAATTTTTCTATTGTGTTGCTAGTGTTTTAGTGAGTTTAATATTACCTAATAGTCGGAGGTGTGTGTCCACGGGTGTGTTGACGCGCAGTGTCTCAGGGGAGTCGACGGCAGCTATGGACGGCACAAGCTCAGCTTTTCTCCGTTAAGAAGCGACTTTTTAACCACAATTTTCTCATCGAAACCTGCTGGTTGACATTTGGTAGGGATTCATTTTCGCATGACCGCGGTGTGATCCATAGTAAATGTTCACCTCCGGGAATTTTAAACAAGGAATCACCATATGTTTGTGTGGCCAAAGGCTAAAGCTTCCCAACTCCATCTTTCTACTGTAACTTCTCCAATATTAATTTAACAAATTGCAAAAGATTCAACAACACAGATCTCCAAAATACTGTGTAATTATGCCGTTAAAGCAGACACCTTTTAGCTGTGTGTGTGCGTAGTGCTCATACTTCCTAAAAACGCGTGACGTCTTGCGTACACGTCATCATTACACAACGTTTTCAAGACGAAACTCCCGGGAAATTTAAAATTGTAATTTAGTAAACTAAAAAAGTCGTATTGGCATGTGTTGCAATGTTAATATTTCATCATTGATATATAAACTATCAGACTGCGTGGTGGGTAGTAGTGGGTTTCAGTAGACCTTTAAAGAACTGATGCGTTCAGTAAAGAAAAAAAAATATATATTATTGACACACATTCTTTTCAGGCTTTTGTTTGCCTAATAAAGATATACAGCCCACCAGATCTGTCCCCCGGGCTTTAAGTTTGACACCTAAGCTCTAGATATTACAATTTACCATGCCAATAAAGCACAAAGAAGGCACAAAAAAGCACAGTTAGGCTTCACTTTCTAAGGTTTCTATTGGATTTGTCATAGACAGGCTACCAATTAGCATTAGCGATTTTACATGACTACAACTAAAAATGCACGTTACAATATATTAGCTGTTGTGTCATAAGTACAATACTTATAGAATAAACACTATGTAGGGCACACCACTAATTTAGACCGGGACATTGAGCTTTAGGGCAAAGACTACTTTCTAGCTAGCCAACACATCTTAGTCTGTACTGTGTGTTCATTTTTGTGGATTAATATATTTTGTTTTATGCAAACATTTAAATAATAGCTAGGTGTTTGCAGCAATGCTAATGTGGAATCCTTTTAAAATAAGAGACATGTTATCAATATTCATTCGGAGGTCGACACTGTGAGGGATTTCAAAACTCCTCAGAGCATCACAAAAACAGACTTTATAGGGAGTAACTGACCTACGACCCCAGTGGGACTTAGGAGCAGTCATCAGGCAATTAGGGGCCCAGGTGAGCAGCAACTGCCATCTCAGCGGTCCCACGCTGACAGGGTCTCGACACCGTTATGGCCCTGGGGCGTTTTTTTGTCTCCTTGGCCTGTTTTGGAGTGAAGGTGTGTTAGAGAGTTAATGCGTTATGCAAAATATTATCAAGCATCTTGTGTGTGTGTGTGTGTGGGTGCATCATTGCAGCGCACGGTGTGTGTGTGTGTGTGTGTGCGTGTGCGTGTGTGTGTATGTGTATGTGTTTGTTGGTTTTCATACGTGTTGGTAGCACATGGGGATTGTTGCTGGCCTTGAGTGCCTGAAGAGGCTGGAGTCGTGGCAGCTCCAGTGCTCCGAGTTCACGGACGTAGCCCTCAAGCTGTTGCACGCTGCCTCTGCCTCTGCTACAGTCCTACACGTCGAGGCCTCGTGGAATGACGAGCAAACGCATCCCTATTCACAGCGGGCCAAACAGTTGTTGTTGGTTTTTGCTTGTGTCCTTGAATGCTTAATGAGACATTGTGAGCATTCATTGCGGACTTGTTGCCAACCCAGGGTAGACACTTCGATAGAACCAGTGTATTGTTAACATAAAGATATAATATCTAGGCTGTACTGTATTACTATGTGTATTCATTCATTCACTGTCAAAAAGATGATATAAACACTTCAATAAAGACTCCAGATGTTTATTTGAAACACGCCGGACAAAGTTACACAACATATGTTTACACTTGCACAATTCAACGTGTGCACATAAAGGAGTAGGAAGAAGAAGAGTTTATTTAACCAACCCTTCCTCCATGTCTCAGTAATTACAAATAGTTTGTCTACTTCCTGTGTTCAACATGTACCAATAGAGACGTGATGTTTGCAAACGAATCAAGCCCTTTGGTTGACTCTTTTAAGAAAAACAATAAGAAGCGATTCGCAGTTGCAAACTGTTTAATATGCTGACCAACTGGCGACTCATTTTTTAGTTTTATTCATGCTTACCATATTCATGCTACTGTCATTTTGTAATTTGTGTAATTTTGTTCTGTATTGGTAAAATGCTCCTGCGCTCCACAAATGTGGGGGAAAATTCAAATATGGCGCCAACTTAAGGAACGTTTACAATGACAAAGCAGCAATTAAAAACAAAAAAGTAAAGTCAATATTTCATAATTATTTCCCGCACTAGAGTAATAATGTTGTACCTATATACATATATATCCATCCATCCGTTTTGTACCGCTTATTCCCTTTGGGGTTGCTGGTGCCTAGCTCAGCTACAATCAGGCAGAGGGCGGTGTACACCCTGGACAAGTCGCTACCTTATCGCAGGGCCACAAATATTAATATATATATATATATATATATATATATATATATATATATATATTTATATATATATATATATATATATATATATATATATATATATATATATATATATATATATATATATATATATATATATATATATATATATAAATATAAATATATATATATATATATATATATATATATATACATATATATATATATATATATATATATATATATATATATATATATATATATATTAGGGGTGGGCAAATGAATGCGTTAATTACGCATTAACTCATCAATCTATTAACGCCGACAATTATTTTATCGCACATTTGCGTATGTTGTTTACATGCTTTTATTTTGTTAACTTCTTTTCTTAACAAGATGGCATCTCTTGGATGTACTTCGGCGTCGAGGGGCTCTTGGTAAAGATGGAACATTTGGAAAAAATACCGGACAATTCTGCAGATTTCATGGCTGGCTTACAGCGTGGTCACTCCGGGATCACTTACGACCGCCAGACAATTCTGGATGTGGATAGATCGGGCCGTTTTGGACTGAATGACGCGTGCTTGCTAGACCGGCTAGCTAGCATGGGAATACTTTGCCGGCTACATCCAGCGGCCTGTGAAGCAGCGGAGTATATGTGTTATCTGTCTATTTATGAATAATGCAGACCAGGAGTGTTGGCTCAGTTCTTAACGTTTGCTTTCAGAGCGTGCATATAACAACATACAAGATGCCGTCATGGCGACACAACCTACACCGGGCTACCGCGCATGTTCGTCACTCCTGTTGCATGCTGGGTAGGGTAGTTCTTTTTTTCCCTGGCTCATAACATCACAATATAGTACCATGTATATGATGCGTTCAGTTTATCAAAGCACCAAGCAAACAATCGGAAAATTCCCATCATATCAATTCCTAGATATGGTCGTAATTATTTTAGGTGCACTACGCAGAATAAACACAACATTATTAATATTGCTACTACGGATAATTTGATAAAAAATTCCCTAAAACAGCCCACTACCTATAATACAGGTTTTTAAACATAAGATCCCTGATAAAAAAAAAAATTCTACTGTTATCTCAGAAATTGCCTGTTCAGATGTTATGATTGTGGCTCAGAGATTTGTATGTAGATTATATTTATTTTCCATAACAAACAGGATAACTAAAATACCCTGGCAGTGGCAATAAGCTTAAATGTTTGTATTTACATTTTTTGAGTTGATTTTCATAAAATATGCTATTTAACTGCTACTGTTTAACAAGGACTTATTTAAATTGTGTTTGCACAACAAATGTTTTGGCGCTTTTGTTCATGTGAGAGAATATTCCAATAAAGGTGCATTACACACTACTTTTGAAATAATTATTGGGCTTTGCGTATACAATGCAGTTAATCGCGATTAATCGGAGAATAGTGCGATTAACTTCGATTAAAATTTTTAATCGTTGCCCAGCCCTAATATATATATATATATATATATATATATATATATATATATATATATATATATATATATATATATATATATATATATATATATATATATATATGACACTATTGTGCCACTATTGTTCTTTTTTTTATTTTTATAAATGTCTAATGATAATGTCAATGAGGGACTTTTAATCACTGCTATGCTGAAATTATAACTAAAATTGAGACTGTTGTTAATAATATTCATTATTGTTTCACTACTTTTGGTTTGTTCTGTGTCGTGTTTGTGTCTCCTCAATTGCTCAGTTTATTGCAGTTCTGGGTGTTGCTGGGTCAGGTTTGGTTTTGGAATTGGATTGCATTGTTATTGTATTGCTGCGTATTGTTTTGTTGGATGGATAAAAAAAAAAGAGAATCGATTCTGAACCGCACAACGCGGAGAATCGCGATTCAAATTTCAATCGATTTTTTTCCCACACCCCTAATATATATATATATATATATATATATATATATATATATATATATATATATATATATATATATATATATATATACATACATATATATATATATATATATATATATATATATATATATAGAGAGAGAGAGAGAGAGAGAGAGAGAGAGAGAGAGCAATGACAATTTTAATAGCATGCATACAGTTATAATATTGTGCATCACATATTTCCACATGTGTGTGGGGGATAAAGATAAAAATACATTTTTTTTTTTTAAATTTCGAAAGATGGTACAAACTGATGAATACAAATCATATGATAAACAAAACCTAGATCAAAACTAAAAAAAACTGTGAAAATTGATGGAAATATTATATAATAACAGCGACCTGTTGCTAGGCGGATTTATGGTGCACACTGTTCCCCCACCCAACTGAGAACCAGCAAAACAAAAAATCCAAAATATTGTAAAATATTTAGAAAGTTCTAAATCACTGCTCAGCATTTAATATAAAAATGAAAATACATTGGCGGGGCATTTAGTCTTTTTGCCTTTAATTACTTCATGTGTCTTTTTTCAACATTATTAGTGTGAAAAATAAAATCACATTTACATCCATCTTTATATAGTCATATATATATTTTTTTATATATGTACGATACATATAGATGTGACCGCTTGTCACCACTGGGGTACTGGGTTTCACACAGTAAGATTTTTTTTTGCATGTATAAAAAGCTAAGGTTTACTTAATTACAACCTTCAGGCGATGCAGGAACCCCGTTTTAAAATTCTGTGAATGTTAATATGCTAAATAATGCAGATCTCTGACTCTTCAAGCATGAGACACACATCTGGCGGCTTACCATTTAAATTACAGGAAAAAGGAATGGAGAGGAGGGGGGTGGGGGGGCACTTCAAAAAGTAATTTTCCAAAGAAGAGACAAATGGGAAACATGTATTATTTATTTATTTATTTTTGTTTAAGTTTTTATTGCATACATACATTAGTCTGGCAGATGACTGTGCACTCAAATGTGTGAGGTTCGAACTGTGCACTGAACATACTTTAAGATTTTGTTTGGTAAAAGATCACTGGTATTTTAGAAATCAATGAATATAATTCAGAATTGATCAAATTTGATTGATTGAGCAGGTTTTTTGTCCGCATCTTTTCAGGGAAAGATTCTTCTCCACACGTCATTTGGTCAAGCAATCGTCCTCACGGGGAGAAAGAGGGGAGTGGGCTTCACTGCCAGGTAACATATTATATTATCACCCACCTTACTATTCATCAAAAATTATTTTCACTTTAACATGTCTTATAAAGTAAACCACGGCCCTAGTGTGTGAATGTGAGTGTGAATGTTGTCTGTCTATCTGCGATGAGGTGGCCACTTGTCCGGCATGTACTTCGCCTTCTGCCCGAGTGCAGCTGAGATAGGTTCCAGCACCTCCCCGACACCCCCGAAAAGGACACTGGTAGAAAATGGATGGCATTTTCAACCAAAGAGCGACGAGTGTCCCCTAGAGGGCTGCAAAAAATGTTTCTCAGCTTTGGTCCATATGGGGCAAAGTGGTACTCAGTTGTAATACACTTTTCTACCACTTATGGCAGTAATGACAATATCAACCATACAGAGGAAGTCTGGACCTAAAATCCTGGAAAAGTTTCTTGAGGGCAAAAATTATGACTAATGTGGTAAAGCTGTATTTTCATTTTATTGACAGTTTATTTAAACAGCATTTATATTAAAAACAATTTATTATTACATTTAGTCAGATTGTATGTATTTTTGTTTTAATCATTATATTTATATTTTATATGATAAATTAATGTATATGTATTTGTATTTATTTTAGCACTGGATGTATTGAAGAAAATTAAAATAAAGAGTAAGATTGCTAATTTAATGTTAGTATTTGATTAGGCCCCGGACTCCTTTTGTAGTGGAAAATTTAGGCCCCGAATTCCAAAAGGTTGGAAAATCCTGCCCTAGAGGGCCGCTAAAAAAATATCCATTTCTCAGCCTGTGGCAGAAATTACAATACCAAATAAACTGAAGAAGTCTGGAGCTAAAGTAAGTTAGTAAGTAAGTAAGTAAGGAGATTTTATTTATAAATTGCTTTTCACGGATAAAATCCCAAAGCGCTGGAGAAAACATAGGTAAAGTAAAACAACAATTCAATTAAAACATCAGGGGCAACATCATAAAAAGGATATAAAGTGGATTAAAATTGATAATTAAAAGTGCATTAACTAAAAGCTTTACTAAAAAGAGGAGTTTTCAAATGTTTCTTAAAGTTTCAACACAGTCAAGATTACGGAGGGACTGGTGCAAATTGTTCCAGAGTCTGGGAGCTATAGCTTGGAATGCCAAGTCTCCACGGGTTTTAAAACAAATTTTGGGGATCTTTAGAAGACCCCGGCCTGAAGACCGTAGGGGCATAGCAAGTCAGTGATGTACTGAAGGGCTCCACCATGCAATGCACGGAATGTCAGGACTAACATTTTAAACTTGATGAGGAATTTAACTGGAAGCCAATGAAGACTGGACAGGATAGGGGTATTATGGGCTAAAGTCATAAAAACATTTCTTAAGCGCAAAAATAATGACTAAAGTGGTGAAGCTGAATTTTCATTTGCACTTTAATTTTATTGACAGTTTAGTTAAAAAAATTTATATTATAAAACATTTCTTATAAATTAAGATGTGATTTATTGTATTATCTGTACTTCATTTTAGTTGTAATTAATTTAGATATACATATTTTAATTTTTGCACTTAAATTATTGAATAAGATTAAAATTAAGAGTATATTTAGTAACTTAGTGTTAAAATTTGATGTCGGCCCTGGGCTCCTTTTGTAGTGGAACATTTGGGCCCCAAAGTCCAAAAGTAAGAAAACCCTGCCCTAGAGGGGCTGTGGTCTGTACGGGCCGCAGCAATACTTTGTTGTAATACACGTTTCCACCACTTGTGGCAGTAATGACAATACCAAACAAACTGAAGAAGTCATAGAGAAATTTCTTAAGTGCAAAAATTATGACTAAAGTGGTGGAGCAGTATTTTTATTTGTACTTTAATTTATTGACAGTTTAGTTAAAAAACATATATTATACAACGTTTATCATACATTTAGATGTCATTTATTTTGTCATATTTACTTTATTCTAGTTTTAATTAATTTGGATAACTATATTTTTATTTTTGCACTTTCCTTATTGAATCCGATTAAAATCAAGAGTAAGAATACAAATCTAGTGTTAATATTTGAAAGAATACTAATCTACTGTTAATATTTGATTAGGCCCCGGGCTCCTTTTGTAGCGGGACCTTTGGGCCCTGAACTCAAAAAGGCTAGAAAACCCTGCCGTAGTTCAGCCGTGGTTCGCAGCGGTACTCAGTTTGAATACACTTTTCCACCACTTTTGGCCGGGCGGCGGCAGTGAGAGCGTTTCAAATGTAATTAGACAAATTTACTAGGATAATTCTGGAAGATCCCTTATCTGCTTATTGTTTTAATAATGTTTTAGTGAGATTGTAAAGACATACCTCGAGGTCGGATGGCTGCGGTGAACACGCAGTGTCTCAGAGAGAAGCTGAGGAGCCAAGCTCACAGCTGCCTTTTAAACAGCCACTGCAGGAGGACGAATAATCCAATGATGTCTCCGGTAAAATATATATCACAATTTTCCCATCCAAAAACATGCTGGTTGACGTAGAGAAGCATGTTCGCTTGACCTCTCTGTGTTAAAAACAAAGAAACACCAGCTGTGTCTCGGTGCTGAAGACAGCTGGAATACACCGCTTTCCACCTACAGCATTGTTCTTTATAGTCTCCATTATTAATTGAACAAATTGCAAAAGATTCAGCAACACAGAGTCCAGATTACTGTGTAATTATGCGATGAAAACAGACGACTTTTAGCCGTAACTGGTGCTGAGCTAATATTTCCTGACAGTCCGTGACGTCACGCGCACACGTCATCATTCCGCGACATTTTTAACAAGAAACCCGTGGGAAATTTAAAATTGTAATTTAGTAAACTAAACCTGCCGTATTGGCATGTGTTGCAATGTTAATATTTCATCATTGATATATAAACTATCAGACTGCGTGGTCGGTAGTAGTGGGTTTCAGTAGGCCTTTAATCTGCCATGACCCGTTTTCTAAATTTGGTTTTAGTTTGCCGCATCCTCCGCAGACTGTTTTCCCTGCTCTTTAAAACCCGGCTAACTCTGTCAAATGTTCCGGCGCGGAACCCAGTTGCCTAATGATTAAGTGGAGTGATCTCCAACCTGCCCCAGCCTGGAAGCACAAGGGATCAAATTTCAACCATTCAACCTGCAGTGCAGGCCTAATTAAAATGAATTTTCTCCAGGCGACCACTTTGCCCCCAGGGCGGGAATCCGGCTCTATACCAGATCTGCTTTTAAGGTATTGCATTAAATTTATTGCGGGGAGACGCCAGAGAACATTGTGCTTCATATACCCACTGCATTTCTCTCTCCCTTTCCGCCTCCTTGCCACCTTTTTATTGTGATCATCACTCTGGAATCCCAGCTTTCTTTGGCAAAGATTGCCCTATGAAAACGAATGGCGCTTTTATCGGGCCCGGCTGGTTCACGACTTCCTGGGTCGGTCTCAGGAGAGGCCGAGGAGGCGGGCGGCGGGGGAGAGGAGCAGGTTCAAAAGACGGAGCGTGGCGCTCATTAGCATACATCAGTATGAGTATTTTGCAACTTCAAGCAGAAAGGCACTAAGCCCACCCAAGGGCAACGCAGGCAGGGGCTGACAGGCCAGCCGCTAACATGTTGGCGGCTTAACAAATAATATCGACTCCAAAGTAGCTCGGTGAAATATTCAAAGCCGCACTTCCTAACTCCGTTTGACTGTGTTTATGATGATGACAGTAAACGACTTGTACGTGCTATCATATATTTAACTCCGCCCCCCGCTTGAGTGATGGCGTGCCATATGCGATTTCGCCGCCGCGCTCGTCTCGTGTCAACGCCGCCGCGTTTCGGAGACTCTTCCCAAAGCGCCGCCGCTGTCACCGTCGCCGTGTGCATCCCCCGAGAAAAATTTTGCCAGGGTTGCTTCCTGCTTGGTTTACAAATGACGTCCGCGTGTGTTCTCTGCTCCTCACAGAAGAAGCCAATCAAGAAGACAAATAGCCGCGGCGCCAGCGTGAGCGGCGGAAACGGCGCCGGCGAACCCACCGCACACGCGCTCACCGTGGCGGAAATGGAGGAGTACACCTTTTCGCTACTGTAAGTCACTCAACATGTAAACAAAACATTTTAGCATTAGCTATTCAGACAACAATGACACAGGTTCGGAATCACTCATGCAACCACAGCTCCCCTGTACCAGCAGCACTCATGCGGCCATAGGCTGTGACACTGCCGCCACAGTACTTAATTTATTGGTACCCACTTGCTGTCTCAATAGCTGCAAAACAAACGACTCATGTTTCATCCAATGAACCACAGCTCCCTATTGTCAGCAGCACTCGTGCAGAATTACTGCTAGAAGCTGTGTGCTTCTTGTCACACCTATGGATCATGTTTTGTTTTGGTCATGTTCGATTTAGTTTTTTGGACATTTAGTTCTGTTTTGCATTTCCTATTTGGTCTTGTTACCATGCCAACTCATTAGTTTTCATCTTTCATGTCTGATCATGAGATTGTATGGCCATACTACCCTGAGCATCCCCAATCTTGTTTGTTCTCGAGGCTAAGCAGTGTCTGGCCTGGTTAGTACTTGGATGGGGGACTGCCTAGGAATACCAGGTGCTGTTTGACCTTAGGACTCTTTAGGTTCCTTTTTTTTCACTCCCTGTTTTGTCACCATGACGACCAATTAGTTCACCTGTCTTGTCCCACACCTGTTTGCACTTATCATGTTCATTATTTAAGCCACAGTTACCAGGTAGTCAGTCTGGCAACTTCATCTCCTTCACGCCCTCGATCATCTGCGTCATGCCTTGCTATGCTGTTCATTTTGTCCACGTAAGTTTTTGTCATTCATGCCATAGTGCAAGTGTTTTTGTTTCATGTTTATAGTTATAGCCTCTGTGCTAGTCTTTTGTTTCATAGCCCAGTTTTTGTACTTCCGCCCTCGTGCGCACTTTTTGTTTATTCCTGATATGAGTAAATGAATTAAATATGTACCTACTAGAGATGCGCGGATAGGCAATTATATCATCTGCAACCACATCACTAAAGTCGTCATCCACCCAAACCAACATTTCATCAAAGCCACAACCGCCCGCCACCCGCCCGTTGTTATATATCTAATATAGACGATGCACGGCATTAGTGAGGTTAGACAGTGTAACTCCGTCCAAATAGCACAGACACGATGGCTTTCTTGAACTGATTTATTTGAAGGCTTCCTTTCCCTTCAAATTCACAGTGAAAACTGTAATAAATAAAGCATGTTACAAACGTAAAAATAATAACATGCACAGCATGTGGATCAAACAAATACCTCGTTGGCCATACCCGGAAGTAGCTTCCTTACATCCGTCGACAGACCAAACGAGACACTTCAAAATAAAAGTATGCCCACATACTGTTTCAAAGAGTGCTGCTCGTTTTTCCTATGTGGGTAACAACATTTAACTATATATAAATGTTTGATTTCTATAGGCTAGTAAGGTAAAGTGTTGTACCTGACAAGTTTGGGCTACCTTGCTTCTGCAGCCTTCATCAGAGGTGTCACGTGATGTTAGTGTGACGTTGTCTGTGACGTGTTATATGGATTGTACCATCAAGAGTTGTCAGGTACAACACTTTACCTACTAGCCTGTATAAATCAACCATTTATAAATACACGTCAGGAGGCTAAATGAACCTCTTCAACATAACATTTAACTATGTATAATGTAGCGGCTGGCTACGGGGTGTTAGCCAATGACTTTGGCTGGGGGGCGGGACTTCCATGAGATATTAGGGAAGTGTCGTTATCGACAGGAAGTGAGAGTTCGAGTTGTCCTGGGAAAAGCGTTAGAGACATGAGAGCTGTTGTGTGGTTGTGTTACATGTTGTGCAATTAAGACAAGACAAACAAAGAAGTTTTATAAGCCTACATTCCTGGGATTATTACAATATATATTTCCGAATTGGTTCCACCGCCACCCGCCCGAACCTATATATAATTTATTTTTTCCTCATGTCTGCGGACTCCGCAGTTGTGACCGCAAACCGCGCATCTCTAGTACCTACCTTCACGCCGTTTCCACGCCATTCACTTCGCACCTCGGGAAAACAACCCCCGTCCAAGTTCAAGCCTGACACTTCTAGGGATGACTTTTGCAGAACGTACTTTGGTATTTTTCTTGCTACAACTTGTGTTGGCAGCGATTTAGACAACAATGGCTGTGTGTTAATCTTTACTGCTATACAAGATGTACACTGAATACTCTTAACGTATATCTGTATACATACGGCTGTTACGACTTATGTTGGAAAATTGCCATGAGGCCCGCTTCAGAGTGGTCATGTTGGAATTCTTGTTTTCGTCAATGAATCGCAGCTCTCCAGTGTCAGAAGCACTCATGCAACAACAGCTGCCCTGTACCAGCAGCACTCATGCGGCCATAGGCTGTGACACTGCCGCCAAAGTGCTTCTTTTGTTGGTACCCACTTGTTGTCTAAAAAGCTGCAAAACAAACAACTCATGTTTCATCCAATGAACCACAGCTCCCCATTGTCAGCAGCACTCGTGCAGAATTACTGCTAGAAGCTGTGTGCTTCTAGGGATGACTTTTTGCAGAACAGACTCTGGTATTAGCAAAAGAAACAATGATGAAATACAAAACTATGTCTGTGTCTAAATAAATAAACTGACAGATGTTTCTTGCTACTCACTTGTGTTGTCAGCGATTTAAACAATAATGGCTGTGTGTTAATAAGATGTACACTGACTACTCTTAACGTATATCTGTATACATACGGCTATTACGGCTTGTTATGTTTGAAAATTGCCATGAGGCCCGCTACAGAGTGGCCATGTTGGAATTATTGTTTTCGTCAAAGAGTCGTATCCCTCCAGTTTCAGACGCACTCCTCCTTCTGACTCATTTTAATACATCTTCTTTCGGTTCAGGACTACACACATGAAACCTTCATCTATTAGGGGATTCATGCTCTGCTTCAGAATGTCACAGTACATGTTGAAATTCATGTTTCAGTCAATGAACCACAGCTTGCCAGTGTCATCAGCAGTCATGCAGCCCCAGACCATGAACCTTCTGACACACTTATCTTGCGACTCACTTGTTTTTTTAGCTGCTTAGACAATAATGACAGTGTCTTCAGTCATTTTATTATATCGTGTTACGGTTCGAAACTAAAGACATGAATCCTTCAACTATGTAGGGACCCGAGCCCTGCTTCAGAATATTATCACAGAACATGTTGAAAATGAGGTTTTGGTGGACGCACGGCTGCTGAGGGTTGGCAGCACTCATGCACCCCCCGACCATGACACTGGTGACACACTTAAACCTGTGTTGTCAGCATTTTAAACAATAATGGCTGTCTTGTTGACTCCTGTTAAGTGCGTTGTACATGTTGTACTGTTGTACAAGCTGTACACAGACTACTCTAAAGTATATCCAAGTTATGATGTCTTCTTAATGTTCAATACTATTTAAATTAATCCCTTAACTATGAAGGGTTTCGTGCTCTGTTTGAAAATGTCACAGATCACGTTTCAGTCAAAGAACCATAGCTCTCAGTCTTGGCAGCACTCATGCAGCCCCATACCATGAAACTTTTGATGTAATTTTATTGCTACTCACTTGTTTTTTCAGCTATTTAGACAACAATGGCTGGTTGTTGAGCCATTTTCAGTGAATACTTCAGTTCATCTATACTCCTACAGAAAGCAAAAATGTACAAACCCCGTTTCCAAATGAGTTGGGAAATTGTGTTGGATGTAAATATAAACGGAATACAATGATTTGCAAATCCTTTTCAACCCATATTCAATTGAATATGCTACAAAGACAACATATTTGATGTTCAAACTGATTAACACTTTTTTTTTTTGCAAATAATCATTAACTTTAGAATTTGATGCCAGCAACACGTGACAAAGAAGTTGGGAAAGGTGGCAATAAATACTGATAAAGTTGATAAATTATCATCAAACACTTATTTGGAACATCCCACAGGTGTGCAGGCTAATTGGGAACGGGTGGGTGCCATGATTGGATATAAAAGCAGCTTCCATGAAATGCTAAGTAATTCACACACAAGGATTGGGAAACGGTCACCACTTTGTGAACAAATGCGTGAGCAAATTGTCAAACAGTTTAATGGGCTATTGCAAGGAATTTAGGAATTTCACCATTTACAGTCCGTAATACCATCAAAAGGTTCAGAGAATCTGGAGAAATCTCTGCATGTAAGCGATGATATAACGCACCTTCGTTCCCTCAGGTGGTACTGCATTAATAAGCGACATCAGTTTGTAAAGGATATCACCACATAGGCTCAGGAACACCTCAGAAAACCACTGTCAGTAACTAGTTGCTACATCTGTAAGTGCAAGTTAAAGCTTCACTATGCAAAGCGAAAGCCATTTATCAATATTATCTAGAAACGCCGCCGGCTTCGCTGGGCCCGAGCACAGCAAAGATGGACTGCTGCAAAGTGTCAAAGTATTCTGTGGTCTGACGAGTCCACATTTCAAATTGTTTTTTGGAAACGCTGAACGCCTTCCGCCCGATTGTAGCTGAGATAGGCGCCAGCGCCCCCCGCGACCCCAAAAGGGAATAAGCGGTAGAAAATGGATGGATGGATGGAACGTCGTGGTCTCCGGACCAAAGAGGAAAAGAACCATCAGAACTGTTCGAGGTGCAAAGTTGAAAAGCCGGCATCTGTGATGGTATGGGGGTGTATTAGTGCCCAAGGCATGGGTAACTTACACATCTGTGAAGGCACCATTAATGCTGAAAGGTACATACAGGTTTTGGAGCAACATATGTTGCCATCCAAGCAACGTTATCATGGACGCCCTTGCTTATTTCAGCAAGACAATGCCAAGTCCCTTGTTACAACAGCGTGGCTTCATAGTAAAAGAGTAGTCCAGACCTGTCTCCCATTGAGAATGTGTCGTGCCTTATGAAGCCTAGAATACCACAACGGAGACCCCGGACTGTTGAAGAACTTAAGCTGTACATAAAAAAAGAATGGGAAAGAATTCCACCTGAAAAGCTTCAAAAATGTCTCTCCTCAGTTCCCAAAGGTTTATTGAGTGTTGTTAAAAGAAAAGGTGATGAAACACAGTGGTGAACATGCCCTTTCCCAACTACTTTGGCACGTGTTGCAGCCATGAAATTCAAAGTTAATTACTTTGCAAAAAAAAAAAAAGTTTATGAGTTTGAACATCGAATATCTTGTTTTTGTAGTGCATTAAATTGAATATGGGTTGAAAATGATTTGCATATAATTGTATTCCGTTTATATTTACAGTACATCTAACACAATTTCCCAACTCATATGGAAACAGGGTTTGTACACTGACTACTCTATATCGGTATATTGGCATACATACATGTGTTTGGGCTCATTATGCTATGCCATGTTTCAGGAATATAACCGTACTTTTTCGAGTTCACGTCTTTAGCCAATTAACTGCAGCTCTCTAGTGTTGGCAGCACTCATGCAGCCCCAGACCACGACACTACTGATACCCTTATAATTCCAATCTCTTGTGTTGTCAGCGATTTGAAACAATAATGGCTGTCTGTTAACATGTTTTCAGTGGGTATTTTAGTTCATATATACTGTTGTACAAGCTATACAGTGACTACTGTAGAGTACATTAAATCCAAGTTATTGTATATTTTCAAGATTCAAGACTATAGAAATATAACTTTTAACTATGGCGGGCTTCACACTCTGCTTCATAATGTCACAGTATGTGCTGGAATTAAAAATTTCAGTCATTGAACCACAGCTTTCCAGTGTTGGCAACACTCGTGCAGCCCCAGACCGCAACACTCCTGACACGCTTATCTTTCTACTCCCTTGTGTTGTCAGTGATTTTAAGCAATAATGGTTGTCTGTTAACATGTTTTCAGTGGGTAATTTAGGTCATCTACTGTTGTACAAGCTATGCAGTGACTACTCTAAAGTACTGTTTATCCAAGTTATTGTATATTTTCAAGATTCAAGACTATAGAAATATAACTTTTAACTATGGTGGGCTTCATGCTCTGCTTCAGAATGTCACAGTATGTGCTGGATTTCAAATTTCAGTCTATGAACCACAACCTTCCGGTGTTGGCAGCACTCGTGCAGCCCCAGACCATGACACTGCTGACACACTTATCTTTCTACTCCCTTGCGTTGTCAGCAATTTTAAACAATAATGGTTGTCTGTTAACATGTTTTCAGTGGGTACTTTAGGTCATCTACTGTTGTACAAGCTATGCAGTGACTACTCTAAAGTACTGTATATCCAAGTTATTGTATATTTTCAAGATTCAAGACTATAGAAATATAACTTTTAACTATGGTGGGCTTCATGCTCTGCTTCAGAATGTCACAGTATGTGCTGGAATTCAAATTTCAGTCTATGAACTACAACCTTGGCAGCACTCGTGCAGCCCCAGACCATGACATTGCTGACACACTTATTTTTCTACTCCCTTGCGTTGTCAGCAATTTTAAATAATAATGGTTGTCTGTTAACATGTTTTCAGTGGGTACTTTAGTTCATATATACTGTTGTACAAGCTATACAGTGACTACTGTAAAGTACTGTAAATCCAAGTTATTTTATCGAAATAAGTTATAGAAATAAAACTTTAAACTGTGGCGGTAATCATGCTCGGTTTCAGAATGTCACAGTATGTATTGGAATTAAAAGGTCAGTCAATTAACCGCAGCTCCCCGGTGTTGGCAGCACTTGTGCACCCCCAGACCATGAGATTTTTTAAACAATTCTTACATTTGAAAAAATGTTTAAAATGATCGTAGACTCTAATGACTGTGTTTTTACACACTTTCAAAGGGTATATATGTATATATATATATATATATATATATATATATATATATATATATATATATATATATATATATATATATATATATATATATGTACATATATATATATATATATATATATATATATATATATACATATATATATATATCTCTTTTGAAAATATATATATATATAACAAGCTATACACTGACTACTCTAAAGTACTGTATGTTAGTTTTGCTAATCTCAGACGGATGTTTTGTATTTTTAAGGTAATTTGCTTGTATAGTGCACACCTAGCATCCAAAATCTTTTGAAAAAGCTGCAAAAACTCCATATTTTTTTAGTTGTTACTTCCTGTAGGGGTATTATCCAGTTGTCCCAATACTTTTGTCCATAATGTGAACTTCTTGTTGCAAATATTGAAAAGTCCTGCAAGCACAAATCATAATTCCGGGGGTAAGCAAAAAGAAGACATGTTCCTTTCATTCCTTAATGAAATTTCAACTGTTTTGCATGCAAATGAATACGGACTCCATATTGCTTAAGTTTGGGCGACAATCATTTGTTTTTCCCGGGCCCTGTTTTGACATCAGAATTAGGCGACTGAAGTTTTCCTTTTCATCATGGCTCTCGGCGTTTGATTTTAATGAGAGAAAAAAAAGGGGGGGAGGGGCGGGGGCATGAACAACAAACAAAGCCCAGCTTTTCCAACTGTGTTAAAAGCAACACGGTGCAGAACATGCCCATGGTGCATCAAAAACAAGTCATATTTATTTTATTGCAAAGTACACACACACAGGTGTTGGATTTAAAAAGGCATCTGAAATAAGGGGAGGGGGACATGTTTCTGTAATTTATAGCTGCTGGTCACATAAGAAAAAAGATCAGAGACTACCGTTGGGAACACACTGAATTCAAATGTCCTGCCAACAAATGACGACTATCCGCAGCAACAATTAAATGCTTTTCTCAATTCAGGTTTTTTTTTTTTTTGTGAGCTGTTGCAGACGTTCCTTTCATTGAGTTCTTTGCTATTGGAGGCCAGGCTCCATCCAAGTGTTGCTATTGATTTCATCTTCACAGGAGAACACATTACACCATCTTTTGAGCTAAAGGCTGTTTTATGACCTCACCTAATCAGAGCATTAGAGAGACACTGTCGGCTTTCACGGGAGATATAAAAGACACCGCCAAGCTCAAAGTCATCGCCTCCCACTGCCATGTTTGACTTTGCCAAGGCTTCTCCACATTACCTGACTATAGGACAGTGTTTTTCAACCACTGTGCCGTGGCACACTAGTGTGCCGTAAAATACAGTCTGGTGTGCCGTGGGAAATTATGTAATTTCACCTAATTGGGTTAAAAATGTTTTTTACAAACAAGTAATTATAACCCGCAAATGTGCCTTTGTTGAGTGTCTAGAGTTCGGCAGAGTAACCGTGTATTTCTCTTCCATATCAGTAGGTGGCAGCAGGTAGCTAATTGCTTTGTGTTATGATCCGCTGCCCGGATCATAGTCTGTTAAAGTTTTTTGAGTCACTTGTGTTTTCCGTTAGTTTTGGACTCCTTTAGTTCCTGTTTGTGGACCTCTGAGTTGGTTACCATAGGTACTTATTATTTTCACCTGCCGCTTGTATTTGAGACGCGACACGCACCTGTTTGTAATCACAGACATTATTTAAGCTTGCTTTTGCCAGTCAGTCGATCTGGCTTCATAGAATAGAATAGAACGTACTTTATTGATCCCTGGGGGGAATTCAGCATCACAGTTCGCTCACAATAAACAATAAAAATAATTAATAATATAAAACATATATTATATATATTTGCGACACGCTACTCTTACGTACGTTTTTGCTTGTCTCCTAGCTCCTGCTAGTGATCTCTAGTCTGTGCTAAGTTGTAGTCTTAGCTTCCGGTGCGATTGGCACCTTGTTTTGTCGGTTTGTTTTCTGTTTTGTACCTGTTTAGTGTTATTTTACCATTAAATCATGTTCCTACCTGCAAGTCCTGTCTACAGTTGTCTGTTTGCATCCTGGTGGAACAAACCCCGCAGCACCCTGCAACCCAGTTGAAACAGCTTTGTAGATGTCTGGAACAGGGTTTGTGGTGATCACAATATGCGGGAGGACTAAAACACTACTAAAACTCCAAATAAGTCGCGGCGTGATGTGACAGGTCGTGACAGTACTTAGAGACAAAAGCTATAGTGATGCATGTGTTGTGATCCGGCTTCTGGATCACACATCTCTAGCATGTTTATGTCCTTTTTGTATTGTCCTATGTTTTGATCAAGTTTTGGACTCTACCGATCCCGTTTGTTAGTGCACTTCCTTGTTTTGTATTGTCACCATGGCAACCTAATTACGCCTCCTGCACAGACTCACTACGCACACCTGTTTTGAATTATTTGTGTTGTATTTAAGACCACCTGCTACCTTAGTTCCTCCTGGCTGTTTCGTTTGCTGACGCAACAAGTTACGATTGCTTATCCTCATTGTTTTCACTCTGCTAAGTTTTAGCTTAGCTTTCCGCGCGCTCGGCTCGCGCTGCTTACGGACTTTTGAACTCTACCCTTGCTACAAGTAGCATTTAGCTTACCGTGCGGTGGCACGCCTTTTCTTTTCCTTTGTCAAGTTTTTTGTTGTGTTTTATTATTAAATCTGGTTCCTACCTCCACTCCTGCTTGCTCCCGTCTTTGGCATCTTGGGACCGACACCTCCGCGCATCACAATGCGCCCACCATATCGTAACAGGAAACAGCCAGCATCACGTCGCCTTGCCGAAGACCTCCCGGAGCTCCGACCCCACCAATCCTCTTATCCATTATCCCACCACATGTATCCCACCACTCCAACCCAGGACTCTTCTCTACGGGTTGGTACTTTGTTCACTTCTCCCGTTCCCAGTCACCATGTTGTTAGTCGCATTAGCATCCCACCATCTTCCGCCTTCCCTGTCACTCACAGTGACGTCACTCCGTTCACGCCCCCCTATGACGTCACCGTTAACACCTTAGTGGATTCCTCTGCACATTTTTTGACCGTAGTGACGAGGAGTTTTTTGAAAATGAACTTTCTCCCATTCCACCCAAGGACCTAATTTTATATAAGAACATTTTCAAGGATAATTGTAGCACATCCAAGCCCAGTCACACTCCCAACAATGACTTTAATAATATAATTAATTATTACCAGGACATTTTCCGCCACTACTATGACTCTAGTCCGTCTTCACCCCCCACACCTGCTTCCCCCCCTCTCAAGTCTCGTTCTCCGCCTGAATCTGTGCCTTTTTCCACCTCATTTAGTGAGGATTTTGAACATTTTAGAGGGGAGGAGCCTGCCCTCCTCCAAACCTCCCACGGCCCGCCCTTACGGTCAGCCTCTGTCCAACTAGGCCCCGTCTGGAATCCGGGTCTTGAGGGGAGGGCCAGTATTACTACTAAGCCTCCTAGACCTCCACCACCGGTGTTTACCCCTGTTAAACCTGTTAAGCCACTACGGCCTCCTAGACCTCCTCCACCGGTGTTCTCCCCGGTCAAGTCACGCCCTCTTAGACCTCCTCCACCTGTGTTCCGTCCGTGCCCTAGTTCTAGTTTTAGCCCTGCTTCTGTTCAGAGTTCAAGTCCTAGCCTTTCTTGTAGCCATAATTCTAGTCATACTCGTAGACCCGCTTGTAGACTGATTCGGAGTCCAAGTCCCGGTCCGAGTTCCTTAGCTTCTCATAGCCTCAATTCTAGTCTCAGACCCACTTGTAGACTGAATGGTAGTCCAAGTCCCGGTCCCAGTTACGTACCTTTGTGTAGTCTTGATCGTAGTCCTTGTCCTAATTCCCCTCGTGGTCTTAGTCCTCACAGTAACCCTAGTCCTTGCCCAAATTCTTGTCCGAGCCCCAGTGTCACTGTAAGTCCTAGTCTTTGTCCAAGTCCTTGCCCGAGCACCAGTATGATTGTAAGTCCCAGTCCTTGCCCTAGGTTGACCTCTAGTCCTAGTTCCTGCCCAAGCCCTGGTTCGACTGTAAGTCCTGGTCCTTGCCCAAGTCCTTATAAAAGCACTAGTTTGATTGTAAGTCCTGGTCCTCAAACAAGTCCTTGCCCATGTCCTAGTGTTAGTCTAAATCCTCGTAGTAGTTGCCCTTGTTTCAGACTTTCCCCTAGTTCCCCTCGGCGGGCCCCTGTGCCTGCTCCTCGGCTGAAGCCGACTCCTGCTCCTCGGCTGAAGCCGACTTCTGCTCCTCGGCTGAAGCCGACTCCTGCTCCTCGGCTGAAGCCGACTCCTGCTCCTCGGCTGAAGCCGACTCCTGCTCCTCGGCCGAAGCCGACACCTGCTCCTGATCCGCTGCCGGCCTCTGCGCCTGATCCGCTGCCGGCCTCTGCGCCTGATCCGCTGCCGGCCTCTGCGCCTGATCCGCTGCCGGCCTCTGCGCCTGATCCGCTGCCGGCCTCTGCGCCTGATCCGCTGCCGGCCTCTGCGCCTGATCCGCTGCCGGCCTCTGCGCCTGATCCGCTCCCGGCCTCTGCGCCTGCTCCCCTGCCGGCCTCTGCGCCTGCTCCCCTGCCGGCCTCTGCGCCTGATCCGCTGCCGGCATCCGCACCTGATCCGCTGCCGGCATCCACATCAGCATCGGTGCCTGCTTCGGTTACAGCCCCCACGCCTTCGTCTGCTGCTGCCAAGCCGAGTCCTCCTCCACGTCGGCCACGGGTGTGGCCGTACCCCGGGCGTCCGCCTCAGCAGGCGCGTCCACCTCGACTCTGGCCACGGGTGTGGCCGTACCACGGGCGTCCCCCTCAACGGGTGCGCCCACCTCCACAACGGCCACGGCTGTGGCCCTACCCCGGGCCTCCTCCTCGTAGGACGGGTCTTCGTCAGCAACTAAAGTGGCCTCTGCGGGTTCGCCCGCCTGGACTGTTGTGGCAGCGACGTTCCACCCGCCGCCGCCACCTAGCGTGTCCTCGGTGGATCCGAGGACACAGGACTTATCGACCCTCCACCAGGTCCTCCCTCCACCCTCCCTTCATTTTCAGACTGTCTCATTGTGGGAGGGGGTTCTCTTTATTGCTGTTTTTTTTTGGGGCATCTGGGATCTGCCCCTTAAGGGGGGGGTAATGTGATCCGGCTTCCGGATCACACATCTCTAGCATGTTTATGTCCTTTTTGTATTGTCCTATGTTTTGATCAAGTTTTGGACTCTACCGATCCCGTTTGTTAGTGCACTTCCTTGTTTTGTATTGTCACCATGGCAACCTAATTACGCCTCCTGCACGGACTCACTACGCACACCTGTTTTGAATTATTTGTGTTGTATTTAAGACCACCTGCTACCTTAGTTCCTCCTGGCTGTTTCGTTTGCTCACGCAACAAGTTACGATTGCTTATCCTCATTGTTTTCACTCTGCTAAGTTTTAGCTTAGCTTTCCGCGCGCTCGGCTCGCGCTGCTTACGGACTTTTGAACTCTACCCTTGCTACAAGTAGCATTTAGCTTACCGTGCGGTGGCACGCCTTTTCTTTTCCTTTGTCAAGTGTTTTGTTGTGTTTTATTATTAAATCTGGTTCCTACCTCCACTCCTGCTTGCTCCCGTCTTTGGCATCTTGGGGCCGACACCTCCGCGCATCACAATGCGCCCACCATATCGTAACAGCATGGTTGGTTATGGTTTAAATTCAAATCCAACAATTGCCAGAACGACTTTTTATCGTCAATATCGGCTACTGAGTTTCATTTTTCAATAATTTCTGCTGGTGGTGTGCCTTGGGATTTTTTTAAATGAAAAAAATGTGCTTTGGCTCAGAAAAGGTTGAAAAACACTGCTATAGGAGACGTGCAGGAGGGACGGTTTGTTTATTTAGTTCTGCCTTTTTTTTCTTTTTTTTTTCTCGCCTGATAACGTCTGATGCTTGCCGGTGTCATTATGCATGGACACCGGTAAAAATCCCATCAAAATCCGAGGACATGTACAGTATGAGCACTGCTGCAGTGATGGAGGGATATTACTGCCATCTATTGAGCCACCAGAGACTAAGCTCATTGAGGTTTTTATAGGGTGTCCTAATATTCATGCATTATTAAGCAAACATGTGCATGGGGGATTGATTGGGGATATTCACATGAATCACACGTTGCATTTATTCCCAGTAAAGTGCACCTTTTTAAGCAAAAAATAATAATAAATAATTGTGTGAAGGCTCCAAAGCATTCACACATTCGGTTTTCCACACCAAAATGCATCTATTTATTCTTCTATTACTACTACTTCTTCTTCTTCTCCAGATTTTGGCACGCTCTACCCTCCACATTTTTCAAACTGTTTCAACTTCAAACTGTTCAGCCTATTAGGGAATTGCGGGCTTTCCCATGAACAATTCAAAACATTCCCAGATTTCCCAGAATTTCGGGTTTCCCAGGACATTTTTCCCATTCAAAATTAATTGGCCGTTTTTCAAACTTTCACTATTTCCACATTTTTCAACCGATTCAAACCATTTCCACATTCAACACGTTCCACCATCCTGGAAATTCAAACTATCATTTTTCCAAGTTAAAAAAAATCTCCAGAATTCCTGTTTTTTCCAAAGACCTATTTCCACCCCCTTTTTATGGCGACTCCATTTCAACCGTCAAAACATTCTTCTTAATCAGGAAAAAAAAACATGTTCTTTGAACTGGAAAAATTCCCGGTTTTTCCAAAATTCCAGAAATTTTGTAATACCATTTCTCAATTCAACATTTCTGTCAACATTTCTCCACAGTTCTCAAAAACTCCCACATCAACAATTTTAATTCATTCAGACCATTAAAGTTTTTTACCATTTTCAAAAAAATTCCCGCTTTTCCCGAAATCCCAACATTTTTTGGAAATTCTCATTGAAACCAATGGGACGTTCTTCAAAGTTCCACAATTCCCACATCTTTCATCTGATTCAAAGAGTTCCAACTTTGAAATATTCAGCCTGTTTGGGAATTGTGTGCTCTACTTCAACAATTCCAAAAAAATACCAGGATTTCAGTTCAACTTCAGCACACAATTCATTCAGGAATTACCTCATCTAGTTCAAATATGATTTTTTTGGGCTGCATCACATCCAAACTCAAAATCAACTTGTTTCAAATACTCGGGTGCCCTATTCATGCATTTATTTTTAATTTATGTCTGCTGATGTCATTTATGTTTTTTCCAGGCAGTTAGTACTATTTTTATTGTATTATAATCCGCCATTTATTTAATTGTTTTTGTGTGTTGTTGATGTTTCCTCTCGTTTTCATGTGGGGTTTTTTTTGCATTTTTGTTCGGGACCCTTTGGGACTGTGTGACAAAGGGTGGCACTTTCGTGACTTCTGCAGTGTTTTTTTGTGAACCTCTGGATCTGCCTCCCGGGAGCCTTTTGGCCATGGAGACCAGCTGGTGGGTCTCTGCCAAACCAGAGTCCGTTTGGAGGGACTGGAGGAGATGCAGATGAAGAGACAGGGCCGCAGAGCTAGTGCTGAGCGCCAGAACGAACAAGCTTCATAGTGTCTTGGTTGAATGAGCAGGTATCAGACACCCCGGTCTCCTTGGACGTATCCTCGCTCATCCATGTGGACTGGACACTGACCGAGAGTTGGTAGGCGGCCGTAGGTGGAGTCGGCTCTCTTGGTTACTTAGTTGGGTCTGCTCCTGTCTCTGGCCATGCTCCTCCCACCCCAGCAGACAGTGTATATGTTGTTATTTTATTTTTGTTGTTGTTTTAGTGAGTGTAGAAGTCGCTGGTTGCATCAGCTCTGCTATTTCAATGTCTTTAATGTCCTTTGTATTTTTTGATGTTTCCCTCTTACACACATTTATGTGTGCTATGGCTGAGTTTTTTTTTGCTTGGTGTCAATTTGGACCCCCTCTCCAGGGGCTCAGGCTTAGACTGAATATATTTTTCTCAACCCACCCCCCAGCTTTTACCTGTTTCTCACCTTTTTTGTAAGGGGCGTTGGCAGATCTGTCAGCAATCCTATTCTGTCTCCCTGTAATGTCTGTCTACTCTTGAATGGGATTGTGCTGAAAATCTTAATTTCCCCTAGGGGATTATTAAAGTATTTCTAATTTTGATACTGATAAATTTTATATTATCTCTTCGTCGTCTTATACTGTATTCAGAGTTTGGAGATGTATACAGTCTGACCTCAGGTTTTTAGAAATGTGTTTCGGACTGCCAAACAAAAAAATTAAACAATTTGTTTCCCATAAGAAAAATCCAATTCATCTTCATGTATGAAAAAAATACACATTTTATAGATAATTATTATATTTACATGCAGAAAAGAATCAGAAATATATACAATCAACAAATGCAACATATTAATCTAACCTTTTTCAAATGGCCACATTTCAAATTCAAAATATGTTCTTTCACACATGTTAACTGCTGTCATGCTATCATTAGAATGCTTTGATTTTGACTAATTTTAAAAGACTCAGTTAAATATTGTTACTTCACACATGCTACAGTAACTGTTCGCATGTTAGCATGCTATCATTAAGTGTGCTAGCCTTTGAGTTAATTTTGCAGGTGTAACTTTGGTCAAACATGTTAATTCACACATGTTTACTTTTAGCATGCTAATGTAGCATGTTGGAAGGCTAGATTTTTTCCTCTTATCAGGTATACATACATTCAAAAGTCATATATTGGGACGGCGTGGCGCAGTGGGAGAGTGGCCGTGCGCAACCCGAGGGTCCCTGGTTCAATCCCCACCTAGTACCAACCTCGTCACGTCCGTTGTGTCCTGAGCAAGACACTTCACCCTTGCTCCTGATGGGTGATGGTTAGCGCCTTGCATGGCAGCTCCCTCCATCAGTGTGTGAATGTGTGTGTGAATGGGTAAATGTGGAAGTAGTGTCAAAGCGCTTTGAGTACCTTGAAGGTAGAAAAGCGCTATACAAGTACAACCCATTTATCATTTATCATTTATATAGTCGTATATTGTGTTTCTTGACGCTATCTGGCTAGCGTGCTAACTGTTAGTATTTCAGTTTGTCTTTAGCTTTTCTGCATTCATAAGCAATTTTAACCGAAATGTATGTTTTTAGTTTCTATTAACATCCTGATTATCAATCCCAAATCTTCATTATGTTTGGTAGAACATAGCGTTTTCCGCAGATTGGCAATTTACTTGGTGTAGTAAGGTAAAGCGTAGTGTGAAATAGTTTAATAAAATATGGGGCGAGGGTCACCACCTTGTGAACAAATGCCTGAGAAAATTGTCGACCAGTTCAAGAACAACACTTGTCAACAAGCTATTGCAAGGAATTTAGGGATTTCACCATCTAAGATCTGGAATATAATCAAAAGGTTCAGAAAATCTGGAGAAATCACTGCACGTAACATTGAATGCCCATGATCTTGGATCCGTCAGGCGGCACTGCATTAAAATGTGACATCAGTGTGTAAAAAATATCACCACATAGGCTCAGGGACACTTCAGAAAACCACTGTCAGTAACTATAGTTTGTCGCTACATCTGTAAGTGCAAGTTAAAACTCTTTATGCGAAGCGAAAGCCATTATCAACAACACCCAGAAACGCAGACGGCTTCTCTGGTCCCGAGCTCATTTAAGATGGACTGATGCAAAGTGAAAAAGTCCACATTTGAAATTGTTTTTAAAAACTGTGGACGTCATGTCTTCTGGAACAATGAAGAGAAAAAAACATCCGGATTGTTCTAGGCGCAAATTTCAAAAGCTTCCATCTGTGATGGTATGGGGGTACCGCTGAATGTTACGCTGTCATGTTATTTTCATATGAAATAGTCTAATAAAATAAATTGTCATTAATTGAACATGGCCTCTTGAACTAACCATTAATTTGATTAATTGAAGATAGAAACCTTAAATTAAAGGACAAAATACAAAATGATGGTGTTATTTAGTGTTGGACTTACATCTAAATCCGTCGATACTTTTCCGCTTTCGTTGGATTTGTACACATGCCCAGATGCAAGGAGTGCATGAATTTAAATGGAAAGCACAACTCCTCAAAATTTTCGTCAAAAATAAAATCATACTAAAAAGATCGGCAAGTTAGAGCTTCTCTCCCTGTCACATGCACACCAGTGACTACACAGACATGCATGGAAAAAAAAAAAATACTTTGAAAAAAGTAATAGCAGACAAAGGAGTTATGATGTTCTAAAAGTAGGGGGAGGTTTGACTTTAAAATGGCTAAAAAAATGTTTTTTTTCCTAACACATCTCGACGTCGCGGTTGTAGGTGAGAAACCTGTTTTAATCAAAGTCATTCTCACGTGGCAATTAGATCTAATTAGTCCAATTATCAAGATTATAATTACACTGAAATACACCCCCTTATTCTCATATCAATTATGTGACTTGTCCTGATCAGGAGAGACGCCGTTAGGACAGAGCTGCGAGGTAAAACAGAAAAGCGTCCTCCGTCTCACGAGGCCACATGACTTCATTCATCCCCAAAGATCATATTCCAGAAGACATTAAGATATTCTGTTGCATACATTAAAAAAAAAGCAAAAAAAAAAAAAAAGCAATCAAGCACACAAAAGTGAGCACACCCCTGACATATTAGCCACAATTTGGAACTGAAACTTGGAAACATTTCAGAGTAGTCAGTGTACAGCTTGTGTCACGGTATGGATTTTAACATCCTCACAGCCCGAGTGTTTAGCCACTTGAGAATTTATTTTCTACAGTTAAGCGTTTTGGTGTTAGTGTAATGATCTGGTGGTGCATGAGTGCTCCCATTGCTGAAGAACTGTGGTTCTCGAGTAGGAAACATGAATTCCTACATTTGCAATGTTTAGCATCTGGAATGCAGTTGGTTGGCTGAGTAGTATCTTGTGGGATGGCTTAACTCAAATACAATTGGTTAGCAGATTTCCTGGACCAGTAACGTCAAGTCTATAAAAGCTGCACGGCCTAAAAGTAGAACTGTCCAATTTTTTATTTTTTTGAATACACACCTATATATATAAAATATATACATATATATATATATATATATATATATATATATATATATATATATATATATATATATATACATATATATATATATATATATATATATATATATATATATATATATATCTGTGTGTATATATATGTGTATATATATATATATATATATATGTATGTATATATATATGTATGTATATCTATATATATATGTATGTATGTATATATATATATATCTATGTATGTATGTATAAATATATATATACATATATATATATATATATATATATATATATATATATATATATATATATGTATATACATGTATATATATATGTATATATACATATATATATATATATATACATGTATGTATACATATATATATATGTGTGTGTGTGTGTGTATATACATGTATATATATATGTATATATACATATATATATATATATATATATATATATATATATATATATATATATATATATATACATGTATGTATACATATATATATATATGTGTGTGTTTGTGTGTATATATACTGTATATATATATATATATATATATATATATATATATATATACGTGTGTTCTGCGTGCGAATGACAAATAAAGCTCCTTGTAACCTTGAATAACCGGCCATTAACATTACATTAGATTAGATTAGATTAGATTAGATAGTACTTTATTTATTTATTCCGTCAGTTTAGTTTTGAGAAAATAAAGTGCCGCAATAATTGGCTGCAAATGTCAGCAGCCAAATTACGAGGCTTTGAACACGTTTTTGAAATGGTTCCATAGTCATCTTGTAAATGCAAAATAATATATCCTGATATATATCGTTATCACGGCAGTCTGCATTATGTATCATGAGATTAGATTAGATTAGATTTTAGGAAAAAAAAAACAACCCTAATGTGTTAATGTAAACCTGAATGTCTGTCTGCGATGAAGTGACGGCTTGACCAGGGTGCACCCCGCCTTCTGCCCGAGTGCTGCTGGGATAGGCTCCAGCACCCACTGCAACCCCAAAAGGGACAATTGGCAGAAAACGTATGGATGGATTTTGGACAAAAATATTGAAAACACTAGAACACACTAGAGGCTGTGCAAATAAGTTTTTATTTTCTTTTAGTTTTATTCAACCTGGAAAGGAATACAACTCTTTTTGCACAATATCAACAATGCTGTCAAAATATTGTCCCACAATATTTGTTTGTCTTTGGTACACTAATGTGTATATTTTAGGCCATTGGTTCTTTGTTCTATTTTTGCAAAAATGTATACAGTATATCTATTTTTATATTGCTATTTTTATCTTTGGTATGAAAATTATTATGTAACAACATCTATTAGTATTTTTTGGTTCTTTGTTGTTGCTATTTTTGTATTATGACAATTTATTATTGGATCATGTTGTACTGCATTTTAATCGTTTGTTCTGTGGTTGTGTGATGTTTTTTGCCTGGACCCCAGGAAGAATAGTCTCCACTGCGGTGTAGACTGATGGGGATCCTTAATAAACTAAACTAAACAAAAAATACTGATCCTTGCATCCAAATCCAGCATTTACAGTATTAGCAGGATGGCATTAGTAGGTGCAGAAGACACACAGTGCGTTCCTGTTGTAGGAATCAAAGAGAACACATTGACCTAATTTCCCCCAGTTAGCTCGCCTCGTTGGGGACCAACGTTCCTTTTCCGCAGCCTATCAGCGCGCTGGCACCGCTTCGTGCGCCCTCCATCTGTTGACGCGTTCGGGTTTAGTAGGGAAAAGGGACACTTTGTTGAATCCATCTGTTTGGTTCTGTGTGTGTACGACGGAATAAAGGAAATAATCCTGTGAACACTGCAACTTTAAATCACAGTGCGTGCAGGGGTCAATCAATTCTGATGCTGGGAGAGGTGGGTGGGTGGCAGCGCCTCGGTCACCCCCAGGTCGCTTTCCTGTGCCGGAGGGGCTGGGGATGTTTACGAGAGACCCCCTGTGGCGTTGGGGATTTCTGAGTCCAGGCGTCAGTTTAGCGGCAAAGACTTCATATCTCACTTCCTTCCTCCTTTTTACGGAAATGAAAACGGTCAGGCTTTAGGTAGCCCAGTGAAAGGCTAATAAGCACTAATGTAGTGTTGTAACGATACCAATATTTTGGTACCAGTACAAAAATATTTCAATACTTTTCGGTACTTTTCTAAATAAAGGGGACCAAAAAAAAATTGCATTATTTGCTTTATTTTAACAAACATTCTTAGCGTATATTAAACATATGTTTCTTATTGCAGTTAAGTCCTTAAATAAAATAGTGAACATACAAGACAACTTGTCTTTTAGTAGTAAACAAACAAACAAAGGCTCCTAATTTACAAACCCTGTTTCCATATGAGTTGGGAAATTGTGTTAGATGTAAATACAAACGGAATACAATGATTTGCAAATCCTTTTCAACCCGTATTCAGTTGAAAAAGCTACAAAAACAACATATTTAATGTTCAAACTGATAAACATTTTTTTTTCTGCAAATAATCATGAACTTTAGAATTTGATGCCAGCAACACGTGAAAAAGAAGTTAGGAAAGGTGGCAATTAATACTGATAAAGTTGAGGAATTCTCATCAAACACTTATTTGGAACATCCCACAGATGTTCAGGCTAATTGGGAACAGGTGGGGTAAAAAAACATGATTGGGTAAAAAAACAGCTTCCATGAAATGCTAAGTAATTCACAAACAAGGATGGGGTGAGGGTCACCAATTTGTAAGCAAATAGTCGAAAAGTTTTAGAACAACATTTCTCAACGAGCTATTGCAAGGAATTTAGGGATTTTACCATCTACGGTCCATAAAATCATTGAAAGGTTCAGTGAATCTGGAGAAATCACTGCACGTAAGCGATGATATTACGGACCGTTGATCCCTCAGGCGGTACTGCATCAAAAACAGACATCAGTGTGTAAAAGATATCACCACATGGGCTAAGGAACACTTCATAAAACCACTGTCAGTAACTACAGTTGGTTGCTATATCTGTAAGTGCAAGTTAAAAATATACTATGCAAAGCCAAAGTCATTTATCAACAACACTCTGAAACGCCGCCGGCTTCGCTGGGCCCGAGCTCATCTAAGATGGACTGATGCAAAGTGGAAAAGTGTTCTGTGATCTGACGAGTCCATATTTCAAATTATACTTGGAAACTGTGAACGTGGTGTCCGCCGGAACAAAGAGGAAAATAACCATCCGGATTGTTATAGGTGCAAAGTTCAAAAGCCAGCATCTCTGATGGTATGGGAGTGTATTAGTGCCCAAGGCATGGGTAACTTACACATCTGTGAAGGCACTATTAACGCTGAATGATCCATACAGGTTTTGGAGCAACATATGTTGTCATCCAAACAACGTTATCATGGATGCCCCTGCTTATTTCAGCAAGACAATGCCAAGCCACGTGTTACAACAGCGCTGTTTTGTAATAAAAGAGTGCAGGTACTTTCCTGGCCCGCCTGCAGTCCAGACCTGTCAACGTCGAAAATGTGTGGCGCATTATGAAATGACAGCAGAGACCCCGGACTGTTGAACGACTTAAACTCTACATAAAACAAGAATGGTAAAGAATTCCACTTTCAGAGCTTCAACAATCAGTTTCCTCAGTTCCCAAACTTTTATTGAGTGTTGTTAAAAGAAAAGGTGATGTAACACAGTGGTGAACATGCCATTTCCCAACTACTTTGGCACATGTTGCAGCCATGAAATTCTAAGTTAATTATTATTTAAAAAAAAAAAAAAAAAGTTCATGAGTTTGAACATCAAATATCTTGTCTTTGTAGTGCATTCAACTGAATTTGGGTTGAAAATGATTTGCAAATCATTGTATTCCGTTTATATTTACATCTAACACAATTTGCCAACTCATATGGAAACTGGGTTGGTAGCTGCTGTAACACTTTGTGTCATCCATCCATCCATTTTCTACCGCTTATTCCCTTTCGGGGTCGCGGGGGGGGCGCTGGCGCCTACCCCAGCTACAATCGGGCGGAAGGCGGGGTACACCCTGGACAAGTCGCCACCTCATTGCAGGGCCAACACAGACAGACAGACAACATTCACACTCATATTCACACACTAGGGCCAATTTAGTGTTGCCAATCAACCTATCCCCAGGTGCATGTCTTTGGAAGTGGGAGGAAGCCGGAGTACCCGGAGGGAACCCACGCATTTACGGGGAGAACATGCAAACTCCACACAGAAAGATCCCGAGCCCGGGATTGAACCCAGGACTGCAGGACCTTTGTATTGTGAGGCAGACGCACTAACCCCTCTGCCACCATGAAACCACTTTGTGTCATTTATTATTCTATTATTTTGTCAAAATCATTAAGGACAAGTAGTAGAAAATGAATTATTATTCTACTTGTTCATTTACGGTTAATATCTTCTTACTTTCTCTTGTAACATGTTCAATTTAAACTTCTGTTAAAATGTAACAATCACTTATTCTTCTGCTTTTTGATACTTTACATTAGTTTTGAATGATACCTCAAATTTGGGTATCAATCCGATACCAAGTAGTAACAGGATCATACATTGGTAGTATTCAAAGCCCTCATGTGTCCAGGGACATATTTACTGAGTTTATAAACGTAATATGCATTTTTAAAAAATGAAAGAAGATCGACATAATCATAGTAGTATCGACTAGATACGTGCCTGTATTTGATATCATTACAGTGGATGTTAGGTGTAGATCAACCAATGGCGTTTGTTTACATTTTGACACTGATGAGCTACGGTCTGTACTGATACATGTTTAGCTATTCTTCGTCTTGCAGGGATGACTCTTGTAAAAAACGTGCTTTATTTGTCGCCATGGAGACGAGGATTAGTGATTTAGAAGTAGCTAAAACACTGCCGACGGCGGCTTGACATTAACCACTAGCTAGCCATGCCATAAAGCACCTTTTTGCCCTGAGGGCGTTTCCGTGTTATAATGTCACCTTTATCGTTAGTTTTTAAGCCAAAATGCGTCAGTTCTCCCTTTTCTGTCTACACTCTGTGTCTGCTTGTAAGTACTCCATGTGTGTGCGCTGCCGAACATGCTCGTCTGCTCGTAAACCAGCAATGTCACGACGTGACTTTGATGGACCGGTACAGTTCAGAGACTGTATAGTACCAAAAACGATTGATTAGTATCACGGTACTATACTAATACTGGTATACCGTACAACCCTACACTGATGTGGCTGTCCGTCAGTGTTCTCAGCGAACCCATTGGTGCTCTGGCTCACATGCCGCGGTTTTCCCACACATGCACACAGGAGGGGTTTCATACAGAGGACAAGTGACAGGAAGGATATGTGTGAGCGTATGAGTGATTGCGTCTGATTTGCTCATGCGCGTATTTAGGACAGAGGTCCGCAATCACTTGCTCCTCGGTCTGACAAAAAAACAGGTAAAGTCAACAAACGAGCGTTTAAAAGCAGCGTTTAGCATGCATATGTGCAAATAAATAATTCTGACAGGTACTACGAAGGTTACAACTGACATTCTAGCAATGATGTCAAAATGTGTTCTGTGGGTTTGCATGAATGATATCACTGGCGCTCACTTGGGTTTGGACCATTCCTGCTTTCAGAAAGGTGTCTGGGGGCTATTCTACCTTTATTATTTGTGTTTATATTTAGCTAAGTTTTACATTTTAAAATGCGGTGTTGCCCTCCCATGTCTATACATTGATTAAAAACATTCTGTATAGTATTATTTAAAAAAAAATAAAACAAATTGACAGTCTGAAGGTTTTTGGTTTATTTTTCCTGTGTATTTTTGTTCCAATTCCTGTTTTGGTTTTTGTCTTGTAGCATACTTGCCAACCTTGATGACTTCTGATTTCGGGAGGGGGGGGGTGGGGGCGTTGCCGGGGGTGGGGCGGGGGGCGTGGTTCAGAGGAGAGTATATTTTACAGCCAGTTCACCAACTCGAGTATTTCATATATATACACACATATATATACACACATATATATATATATATATATATATATATATATATATATATATATATATAAAAATATATGTATGTATGAAATACTTAATATTCAGTGAATTCTAGCTATATATATTTATTTTATTTATATGTATAAATAAAATAAATAGTTGAATCTCAGACGGCACCTATCAAATACACAGTAATAAAAACACAGTTGTTGTACTAACTGTACTGTGCTTGCTGGCAGTGGTTACGAAAAAAACAACAACAACACCTACCTTTCACTATTTGAGTAGCGTCACTTCCGAGTTTCCAGAGGATGGTGCCAGTATGTGCTTTGCCCTGCCGTCTCTCGCTGTCAGCTCTGTTCGTTTTTGTGTTGTTTGCGTCTATTTTTGTCTCTGTCAGCTCACTGCTTGTCTTTGCCCCTTGCCCCTTTCCCACTGATATGATCAACTTCGACGTTGGTTTTTCGACGTCCCAGTCAGCTTTTTCACCTGGCCGGATTCCTGCCTTCCTTTCCCGCCTTGTGGCTCCTCTCCTCCGCCACCTGCGGGCTGTGTGTCGGGCTGCACCTGGATTAGCTGCGCCCTTGGACGTGCTGGCCCCCGCCAGGTTTGGTCTTGTGAACGCAAGATCTATGACAAACAAAATATTTATCCTTAAGAATTTCTTCACTTCCCGCGGACTTGACTTCCTCTGTGTGACGGAAACATGGCTGAGAGCCGGTGAGTCCGCCCCTCTTGATGAACTTCTGCCTTCGGAGTGTCCCTACTTTAATTCTCCGCGGTCGTCCGGTCGAAAAGGGAGAAGATTAGCAGTAGTTTTTAAAAATGACTTTGAATGGCGTCAGATCCGCCTGCAATCCTCCTTTTCAAGCTTCGAACTGTGCATGTTTGAGCTGAAGGGGGCGTGGCCTCCAGCTCCAGATAAATTTCGGGAGATTTTCTGGAGAACATTTCTTCTGGGAGGTTTTCGGGAGAGGCGCTGAATTTCGGGAGTCTCCCGGAAAATCCGGGAGAGTTGGCAAGTATGTCTTGTAGAAACCATTGAAGCACTATTCTCTAAACCCGCTCTCGATTAATGTTAAGGGGATTAAGGGTTTATCGTCCAGTGTAGCCACGCTTGCGACACTGGTGCATTGACCGGTGTTTATGGTACGCCTTTTGATTTTTGCTTGTTTACTCCTAATTAAAAATACTTTTTCTCTGCACTTTGCCTACCGTTCCTGCATCTCGGGGTCACACCAACAACAACAATTCACAATTCTGACCGAACATATCAATACCTCAATAAAAAGCCTCACAGATCCTACAAATGGAAATTGAAATACATACTTAAACCAATCAATCAATCAATCATCCATTTTCTACCGCTTATTCCCTTTCGGGGTCGCGGGGGGCGCTGGCGCCTATCTCAGCTACAATCGGGCGGAAGGCGGGGTACACCCTGGACAAGTCGCCACCTCATCGCAGGGCCAACACAGATAGACAGACAACATTCACACTCACATTCACATACTAGGGCCAATTTAGTGTTGCCAATCAACCTATCCCCAGGTGCATGTCTTTGGAGGTGGGAGGAAGCCGGAGTACCCGGAGGGAACCCACGCAGTCACGGGGAGAACATGCAAACTCCACACAGAAAGATCCCGAGCCTGGATTTGAACCCAGGACTGCAGGACCTTCGTATTGTGAGGCAGACGCACTAACCCCTCTGCCACCGTGAAGCCTCAATCAATCAATCAATGTTTATTTATATATTCCTAAATCACAAATGTCTCAAAGGGCTGCACAAGCCACAAGGACCTGCACGGTTCAGATCCCAAATAAGGACAAGGAAAAACTCACAACCCAGTGCGATGTCAATGTGAATGACTCTGAGAAACCTTGGCGAGGACCGCAGATGTGGGTGACCCCCATCCTCCCCACCCTCTCGGGGAGACCAGATGCAATGGCCGTCAATTGTGAAAGTCCAGTCCATAGTGGATCTAACAAAATAGTGAGAGTCCAGTCCATAGTGGATCTAATGAAATGAAATTAAAACAATTAGTAAACATATTTCCTTAATTTTCATGCATGACTCGTTTGGTAGCGTGGCCGTGCCAGCAACTTCAGGGTTCCTGTTTCGATTCCCAGCTTCCGCCATCCTAGTTACGTTTGTTATGTCCTTAGGCTAGACCCTCCACCCTTGCTCCTGATGGGTCAGTAGTGCCTTGCTTGGCAGCTTCTGCTCTTAGTGTGTCAATGTGTTTGTGAATGGGTGAATGTGGAAATAGAGTCAAAGCGCTAAGAGTACCTTGAAAGTAGAAAAGCGTTGTATAATATAGCCCATTTGCCATTTTTCCATAATTCATTACGGGTTAATTGTTTTTAAACCTGTTCCTTTTTTTAAATTGTAATTTTTTTTTAAGTATATACTGATTGCGAGACGGTTAAAAAAAACTGTCACAACTCACATGTCTTGTAAATAAATGCATAGATGCATTTTTAAAAATTGATTGATTGATTGATTGATACTTTTATTAGTAGATTGCACAGTACAGTACATATTCCGTACAATTGATCACTAAATGGTAACACCCGAATAAGTTTTTCAACTTGTTTAAGTCGGGGTCCACGTTAATCAATTCATGGTAATAACAATGAGAAACAATGTTTAAATATAATAATATTGTTTTCTTAATTGTTCATTGTACAAGCTGTATAATTATTTACATTTAAGACAGTTAAAGGTCCCATATGTAATAATTTTATGTCAAGTCATCATTAAATGGTCCTAGTATGTCAAGAACATTAATAAATCATGTTATTTCTGATTACCTCCCTAACTGATAACAGTAGTTCAGCCGGGATATGCCCATTTAGATTTACAGCCCCGAAATATTGTTAATGTTTTCATTTCGATGCCCCGCCCTCCACCGTTTGACCAATTAGAAAGTCTGTGGGTGTGTCACATCCAGGTTGCCAGTTACACTCTGCTACCTTCGTGTAACTACTGCCACTGGTAAAGTTACTCAACATGTCAGACCTTAGTAAATCTAAAAGTCACCGTTGTGATTCTCAACTTATTCATGACAAAGCCAGGAACAAAACGAGGCTTTGTATCAGAGATGCCTTTGAAAGATGGAGACTATTGAAGGCAGATAATTTTTTTTCATCTGACGCCAAACTTGCTAATTTCTTCCTTGATAGGTAAGTCAGGTATTCACGTTTTCTTATTGTTCCTATTATTCTTGTAATAAATGGAAAATTACATTTCGCATGTAAACTATATTGTCCAATACAGTCTATGATCTTCTCTCACAAAGCTAGTATGTTTGTGCAATGACTGCTTAGCATGCTAGCCCGGTCAATGACACATCGACATACAGGCTAGCGGGGAAAATGTGTGCCAGTTAGTCTGTGTGTCGATGTGTATCCAACTGACGGGGAAAAGTATATTTGCAACAAATAAAATCTATGTGAATATGGGTAGTGTCAGTGCCTATTTCGTTCTCAATATGCATATATGCTGAGGAAATTTGTTCAAACATTAGCACGGCTAATTGCGGTTTCTGGTGCTGTATGTGCATCAGACACATATGGGGTGGTATTTGCTTGGCACAATATAATGCATTAAATGTAATGATTTTTTACTTTGTGTATTGACATGGTAGTAGGCTATATGATGTATGCATAACATGGTTTTTGTGTAACGTAGGTTGGCTCATAGATTTGCAATCTGCACTGAAAGATGGTGATGTGCATACATGGAAGAGAATGCGGTGCGTCAGGTTGGATGCAAAATGGAGTTATGCGATATGTAATATATTATTACATAGAATTATTTCGATGCTGGTGCGTGCAGTCGAACTCGACATTTTAGCAGGGTAATGCCAACAATCTGTCCTGACTCCTGAAGAAAATATTGTTGCATAACTTTAGAAATACATTTTGGCTAATCGACATCAGTAACTTAGTAAACCATCTTGCAAGAAGCATAAACAAGAGAAACCTACAGCCTAAGATTCGACAATTGCCATTTAAAGTTCCTTGGAGTAGGATTCAGATTCGCTGCATATCTGGCAACCTCAGTCATGGAGAATGGGAAGGGACTACTGAATTTTGACTGTGGTTGCAGTACCAATTTTTGGCCACATTACTACATATGGCAACTTTAAAGGCCTACCAAAAACCCACTACTACCCACCACGCAGTCTGATGGTTTATATATCAATGATGACATATTAACATTGCAACACATGCCAATACGGCCTTTTTAGTTTACTAAATTACAATTTTAAATTTCCAGGGAGTTTCGTCCTGGAAACCTCGTGTAATGATGACGAGTACGCAAGACGTCACAGGTTTTTAGGAAGTATGAGCGCTGCGCACACACACAGCTAAATGTCGTCTGCTTAAACGGCATAATTACACAGTATCCTGCACATCTGTGTTGCTTAATATTTTGCAATTTGTTCAATTAATATTGGAGAAGTCAAAGTAGAAAGATGGAGTTGGGAAACTTTAGCCTTTAGCCACACAAACACATGGTGATTCTTTAATTAAAATTCCCGGAGGTGAAATGTTACTATGGATCAGAGCGCGGTCAAGCAAGCATGAATCAAGACGGAATGTCAACCAGCAGGTTTCGGTGAGAAAATTGTGGTTAAAAAGTCGCTTCTTACCGGAGAAAAGCTGAGCTTGTGCCGTCCATAAAGCTGCCGTCGACTCGTCTGAGACACTGCGCGTCAAGACATCCGTGGACGTACACCTCCGACTATCAGGTATTATTAAACTCACTAAAACACTAGCAACACAATAGAAAAATAAGGGATTTCCCAGAATTATCCTAGTAAATGTGTTTAAAAACATCGGAATCTGTCCCAATGCAATCGCGTTTTTTTATCTTTTTTTTTCTAGTCCGTCGCTATCAATATCCTCAAACACAAATCTTTCATCCTCGCTCAAATTAATGGGAAAATTGTCGTTTTCTCGGTCCGAATAGCACTTTTTGTTGGAGGCTCCCATTAAAATCAATGTGAATATGTGAGGAGCTCCCACACTTGTGACGTCATCGTCTGCGACTTCCGGTAGAGGCAGGGCATTTCTCTTAACACCGAAAGTTGCAAACTTTATCGTGGATGTTCTCTACTAAATCCTTTCAGCAAAAATATGGCAATATCGCGAAATGATCAAGTATGACACATAGAATGGACCTGCTATCCCCGTTTGAATGAGATAATCTCATTTCAGTAGTCCTTTAAGGTATGCAAGGCAGACCTGAACAAATAAATGTGTGGGCCACATATGGTCCATGGGTCGTAGGTTTCTTGATCCTATTTTAATATGATCATATTAAAAAAACCTTATCAATGCCAAAATTATATTTAAAAAAAACTGTCATGCCCCATGGAAAAAAAATAAAAATACACAAATACAAAATAATAACAATAATACACAATAATACATAATAATTACATATAACATACCAGAAAATCTCCTAGAAAAAAAACGTTGTATAAAATGAACACATACAATTTAATTAATCAATAAGAATATAAATGAAAACCACACTAGTCCCTTTATAATGTTAATTCCGGAACTGTGTCCCTAATGAAGGGGCTACCATGCTCCTCATGTAACAGACAGCTTTACACTGTGGCTCACTCAATTTTCAACAGAGATCTCTCTCGTGACCGTGTCCTGCAGTCTGGGAGACAAGGTCAGAAAGCAGTTAAATACTGATGCAGTTCTCTGGAGGTTTTGATTCTGCAGCAGTCCTGGAAGCAGAGGAGAAGTCCTTGCAAATGCGTGCGTGGCGTGCCACAACTGTCTTTTTTAATTCTCGAGGCATAAAACAATCACATTTGATCTGCAATAAAACTCGAATCATTCAGCCCTTGAATATAAAAGGCAGCAGTGCACAGTGAAGATGCAATCAAGCAGCCGAATGGCTAAGAAAAGCTGAGCTAATAACCGTCAGTGAACGTTTAGGATTGGTTTATACCAAGGGTCACCAACCTTTTTGAAGCCAAGAGATACTTCTTGGGTACTGATATAAGCGAAGGGCTACCAGTTTGATACACACTTAAATAAATTGCCAGAAATAGCCAACTTGCTCCGTTTACCTTTAATAAATAAATCTATATATATAAAAAAATGGGTATTTATGTCTGTCATTCCGTCTTACATTTTTTTTCCTTTCACGGAAAGTTTTTTGTAGAGAATAAACGATGAAAAAAACACTTAATCAAATGGTTTAAAAGAGGAGACAACACGAAAAAAATCTAAATTAAATTTTGAAAACATAGTTTATCTTCAATTCCGACTATTTAAAAGTCAAAATTCAACCGAAAAAAATTAACAGAAAAACTATCCATCCATCCATTTTCTACCGCTTATTCCCTTTCGGGGTTGCGGGGGGCGCTGGCGCCTATCTCAGCTACAATCGGGCAGAAGGCAGGGTACACCCTGGACAAGTTGCCACCTCATCGCAGGGCCAACACAGATAGACAGACAACATTCACACTCACATTCACACAATCTTTTTGAAAAAATAAAAAAAATAATTTATGGAACATCAATAGTAGTTTTTCCTGATTAAGATTAATTTTAGAATTTTGAGAGGGCTTCACGGTGGCAGAAGGGTTAGTGCGTCTGCCTCACAATACGAAGTTCCTGCAGTCCTGGGTTCAAATCCAGGCTCGGGATCTTTCTGTGTGGAGTTTGCATGTCCTCCCCGTGAATGCGTGGGTTCCCTCCGGGTACTCCAGCTTCCTCCCACCTCCAAAGACATGCACCTGGGGATAGGTTGATTGGCAACACTAAATTGGCCCTAGTGTGTGAATGTGAGTGTGAATGTTGTCTGTCTATCTGTGTTGGCCCTGCGATGAGGTGGCGACTTGTCCAGGGTGTACCCCGCCTTCTGCCCGATTGTAGCTGAGATAGGCGCCAGCGCCCCCAGCGACCCCACAAGGGAATAAGCGGTAGAAAATGAATGGATGGATGGATGGATGTTTCAAATAGGTTAAAATCCAATCTGCACTTTGATATAATAAATAACAAATTGGACCAAGCTATATTTCTAACAAAGACAAATCATTATTCTAGATTTTCCAGAACAAAAATTTTAAAAGAAATTCAGAAGACTCTGAAATAAGATTTGAATTTGATTCTACAGATTTTTGAGATTTGCTGGAATAATTTTTTTGAATTTTAATCATAATAAGTTTGAAGACATTTTCCACAAATATTCTTTTTTGAAAAAACAGAATCTAAAATAAAGAATTAAATTAAAATGTATTATGATTCTTTACAATGAAAAAAAAATACTTGAACATTGATTTAAATTGTCAAGAAAGAAGAGGAAGGAATTTAAAAGGTAAAAAGGTATATGTGTTTAAGAATCCTAAAATCATTTTTAGGGTTGTATTTTTTCTCTAAAATTGTCTTTCTGAAAGTTATAAGAAGCAAAATAAAAAAATAAATGAATTTATTTAAACAAGTGAAGACCAAGTCTTTAAAATATTTTATTGTATTTTCAAATTCTATTTTAGTTTTGTCTCTCTTAGAATTAAAAATGTCAAGCAAAGCGAGTTCAGCTTGCTAGTAAATAAATACAATTTAAAAAAAATAGAGGCAGCTCACTGGTAAGTGCTGCTATTTGAGCTATTTTTAGAACAGGCCAGCGGGCGACTCATCTGGTCCTTACGGGCTACCTGGTGCCCGCGGGCACCGCGTTGGTGACCCCTTGTTTTATACTATGTTAAGTGATTAATTGCATTTTGTTGATAGTTGACTCAAAATGAATCACAATTATTTATAGCAAGCTACAATTTCTCATCATTAATAAGTATAACATTGACAAGTAATTTAAAAGTTTTTAAAACTATCACTGGATAATTTGTTTGCATTATTGAACATGCTTTTTGTATACAGCTAAACACAACATAGACATAAACATGCTTTTAATGACAATGAAAATAAAATACCTGCAGTGCGTTGATACAACCCCAACATAATTTCAATTTCTGCTGTAGGAACACTTGCATTCAAACACGGGGAGCTACACTATCATGTTTTGATACCAGTTTTAGGCATTATTAACACAACATGTTGATTGTCAAAGATGTTTGGTAATGTAGCACAACCCGAGGGTCCCTGGTTCAATCCCCACCTAGTACCAACCTTGTCACGTCAGTTGTGTCCTGAGCAAGACACTTCACCCTTGCTCCTGATGGTTGCTGGTTAGTGCCTTGCATGGCAGCTCCCTCCATCAGTGTGTGAATGTGTGTGTGAATGGATAAATGTGGAAGTAGTGTCAAAGGTAATCAAGGTACTCAAAGCGCTTTGACACTACTTCCACATTTACCCATTCACACACACAATGTCTTAACCTTCTCTATTCATTATGAAAGTCTAAAATTCAGCCGTCTCAACATGTTATAACAAAAATATACATACTATTTCAGACAGCCGGGAAATGTACCCTCCTTTATTCCTCAACTGATAAACCAGCATTTATTTAGATAGAGATATCCAAGATTACATTAAAAAACACCTTCGAAAAAGTATAATTGTAATGTAAATCTTTTTTAAAATTTGGTTGATGTAGTTGGACCAGATTAAGACACGTATCGCATTTATTTTGAATCCGAAAGTGTGTGATTGGTTGGACCAGTCTCTTGAAATGTTTTGATGACAGAGGGATACAAAATTGCCTACCGTCTTTCAGCAGCCATGACTTTGGACCTGGGCTTCTTACAATACATTTTAATACATTTCCGCTCGCTATCTTTATCTGCTTGTGGCTCAATAGTAACTGAACGCGGATACATTTTTCCACACTACGGAATGGACCAAGGGTCACGTTAATCACGCATTAATCGATTGTCAAAAAAATTAACACCGTTAAAGGGAATTATAGTTAACACGTCATTATCACATTTACTTTGACAGCCCTAATACGCAACTACAGGTGAAACTAAAAGTGGGGCAAAAAAAACTAATCACAGTTAAGCTGTAATTACAAAATTGTTATTAAGTGTGGGTAATAAAACTATTTTCTAATTAAACTAAACAAATACAATGTATTTTATTTTTTTAATTTTCTATTATTTTTTTGAATACTGAAGACATTATTACATAAAATATTTTTGAATGTAAAAATAATCCTACACTTTATTTGTAATTTTCTATATCATATTTGTGTCTTTTAATTCAATGCTAGTGTTGAATTGCACTAGTGCATATTTGCTCACCTCCCTTCCATTGTAAAAAGGAGCAGCTGACTATAAGTCAAACAAGGATTACTAATTAAGTGGAACATATTTTCTCATTGCTTTTGATTATGCACTCTTCCCTTAACTGTCAGCTGCAAATAATTCCGATAATTCACCGGTGCATCGTTACACCGTTTTTTAATTACATGATGATGTACAGCGGCTGAGTCACTCTTCCATAATTCTCCTTTTAACAACACCCCGAATACCTGCCACTGAGCCTCCATTTTGTCAATGAACCTCATTTATGTATACGTGCTTGCCTTGTCAGATCCTTGGTAGGAAACAAAGCCTATAAAACTCCCTTATGGTAATTGTTCTCGGAGCAAATAAAATAAACGAGGAGAAGATAGTGGAATAAAGGGAACGTCTGTTTTGAAAATGTTCTACTTGTTTTTATGCACATAAGCATATTAAAAAAATAGCTAATTAGTGATATAGCTTCCTGCGGTATATTATTAATTTTATATTATTTTTTATCAATACAGGGAATGCCTCTAGGCAAAGCACATAAGTGTAGTTGTTTGTTTTTATGCATATAAAAAAACGAGCATGCCATCGTTTAAATTATTTTATCAGATGCTGGCTATAATTCATTAAACATACAAATTACACTGAAAAAAAAAACACTTTTGTTTTTGCACCCATTTTTCACAAGTTGAACTCACAGATCTTAAACTTTTACGATATACACAACATATCTATTCCTGTAAAATAGTGTTCACAAATCTGTCTAAATCTGTGTTAGTGAGCATTTTTTCTTTGCCAAAATAATCCATCCCACTTCACAGGTGTGGTATATGAAGATGCTGGTCAAACAGCATGATTATTGCACGCTTGTGCCTGAGGAAATGTGCAGTTTTATCACACAGCAAAGTGCCACAGATGTTGCTAGTTTTAAGCGAGTGTGCAGTTGGCAATCTGACTGCAGGAATGTCCACCAGAGCTGTGGTCCAGGAATTGAATGTCAATTTCTCTACCATAAGCCATCTTAAAATGCATTTAATCTAATTTGGTAGTGCATTCAAACGGCCTCACAGCCTCAGACCACATGAAAACACACCAGCCTAGGACCTCCACATCCAGCAGTTGCACCTCTATGATCGTCTGAGACCAGCCACCCCGGACAGCTACTGCAACAATTGAATTTCTGCACAAACTGTGAGAAAGTCTCAGGGAAGCTCATCTGCATGCCCGTCGTCCTGATCAGGGTTGCAACCTGACTATAGTTTGTCGTCGTAACCAACTTAAGTGTTTAAATGCTCACATCCGATGGTGTCTTGCACGTTGGAGAGGTGTTCTCTTCAAGGAAGAATCAAGGTTTTTACTGTTCAGGGTAGATGGCAGACAGCGTGTGTGGCGTCATGTGGGAGAGTGGTTTGCTGATGTCAACGGAGTGGTCCATGGTGGGGGCGGGGTTATGGTACAAACTGGCTTCGGTCATACTTGCCAACCCTCCCAGATTTTCTGGGAGACTCCCGAAATTCAGCGCCTCTCCCGAAAACCTCCCGGGACAAATTTTCTCCCGAAAATCTCCCGAAATTCAGGTGGAGCTGGAGGCCACGCCCCCTCAAGCTCCAAGCGGACCAGAGTGACGCGTCTACAGTCTGTTTTCACGTCTGCTTTCCTACAGTGTAAAGAGCGTGTTTGCCAAATTACTTTATAACTGTAGAATGATCGAGGGCAAGCTCTTGGTTTCTCATGTATTTATTGTTAGGCAGTTTCATTAAAGTCCTCCCAGCCCGGTAATAACACACAACAAGAGCAGTCACATTTTCGTCTACCGTAAAGCAGTTCGTCTGCCGTAAGCTCCAATGTTGTGAACTTGTAACACTCTTAAACAGGACAATACTGCCATCAACTGTACATAAAATAGAATAGAATGTAGAATAGAATGTACTTTATTTAATTCAGCACCACAGTTCGCTCACAATAAACAATGATAATAATAAATAATATAATATATATATATAATATATCATATATATAATATATGATTACTATAAATATGTTCGACATATATTGTACATTTAAGTGCAGTTAAGGTACATATGCATCATACAGTCTGATGGCTGTCGGTATGAAGGACCTCCTGTGTCGTTCCGTGTTACATTTTGGGAGTCTGAACCTTCCACTGAACGAGCTCATTCTCTCCGCAAGGTCCGAGTGTAGTGTGTGGGAGGTGTTGTCCATAATGGCTCGGAGCTTTGCTAGACTTCTTCTCTGCCAGAGAGTCTAGCTGTGGTTAGAAAAATAGTGACAGAGAATAGAAGAAAGATGGACATTTCAACCCTTGACGCAACAATGAGTAGATGAGTGTGTATATGTGTAAATAAATGAACACTGAAATTCAAGTATTTGTTTTAGAGATATATATATATATATATATATATATATATATATATATATATATATATATATATATATGTATGTATGTATATATATATATATATATATATATATATATATATATATATATATATATATATATATATATATATATATATATAATAAAATAAATATACATACATAGCTAGAATTCACTGAAAGTCAAGTATTATATATATGTACAAAGTTGGCAAGTATGAACAACGAACGCGAGTGCATTTTATTAATGGCATTTTGAATGCACAGAGATACCGTCACGAGATCCTGAGGCCCATTGTTTTGCCATTCACCCAAGACCATCACCTTATGTTGCAGCATGACAATGTACAGCCCCATGTTGCAAAGATCTGTACACAATTCCTGGAATTTGCCAACATCCCAGTTCTTGCAAGGCCTGCATACTCACCGGACATGTCACCCATTGAGCATGTTTGGGATGCTGTGGATTGGCTTGTAGGACAGCGTGTTCAGGGTTCCTGCCAATATCCAGCAACTTGGCACAGCCGTTAAAGAGGAGTGGACCAACATTCCACAGGCTACAATACACAAACTTAACAACTCCATGTGAAGGAGATGTGTGGCACTGCGTGAGGCAAACGGTGGTCACACCAGATACTGACTGCTTTTGGGGTGTGTTGATATAGAACAGGGGTCGGCAACCCGCGGCTCCGGAGCCGCATGCGGCTCTTTGACCACTCTGTTGTGGCTCAGCTGTATACTTGCTGACCTTCCCAAATTTACCGGGAGCTTTCTGACCTCTGTGCCTTTCCCTAAAATTGCCTGGGGTATACATATTACGATTTTCACTCGGACAGCAACATTGAGGGCGGGCCGTGATGGCAATACCCACAATATCTTATACCACATGTAGTTGTGGCAGCCGGTCACGTATTGTGCGAAATCTTGATTACAATCCTCAAGCGATTGCAATGCATACTTGTTCAACAGCCATACAAGTTACACTGAGGGTTGTGATATAAACAACTTTTAACACTCTTACTAATATGCGCCACACTGTGAACCAACACCAAACAAGAATGACAAACACTTTCGGGAAAACATCCGCAATGTAATAAACACAATATAAGAAATACCCAGAATCCCATGCAACCCTAACTCTTCCAGGCTACATTATTCACCTCCCGCTAGCACCAAACGCCCCCCCCCCCCCAGCCCGCCCACCTCAACCGAGGGCCGCGTGTCTGAGACCCCTGGTTTATACATAGCACAAAGCAAAAAAAAACCTCTGTATACAGTGTCATTTCATTATAAATTTCAAGAGCCTTGTGGCTCCCATTATTTTCTTTAGTTTGTGGAACGGGTCAAAATGGCTCTTTGAGTGGTAAAGGTTGCCGACCCCTGATATAGAAGGTGGTGTTTATCATCAATAGCTGGCAGGAGGAGCGACATCATTGATTATCAGTGTTGGGACTAACGCATTACAAGTTTCTGTAACGCAGTTATTTTCAACGGTAACTAGTAGTCTAACGTGTTATTCTTTTTATTCAGTAACTCAGTTACCGTTTCTACATGATGCGTTACTGCATTATTTTACACTATTTTTTATATAGTATAGGCTAGAAACTGAGAAGATTGCAGTGTGTTTTATTGGAAAGCTGTGACGTCGTCCTTCTGATTCTTCCGAGAAGAGGCGTGCTGTGTGTGCGTGTGTTTACTAACAAAACATCATGCGGAGCCGAAGCCAAGTTTCTTAACATTGAGATATTCTCACAACTTTTCTTTTGTCGAGTACAAAGAAAAGAACATTTTAGTTGAATTTAAGTTGTGTCTTGGATCAAAGATCCTATCTACTGGCCAAAATAGCAATTAAAATCTGCTGAAACAGCCACAAAAGCAACATGCTTCAACAAAGCTCGTAAAGAGAGACACAGACTCCGACGTCTCTTCACTAGCACCTCAACCTCCGCCACCACCTAACGGAAGGACTGCTAGCCAGGACAACGTTGATAGAGCCATTGCAGCGTTTGTGTTAGAAAACATGTAGGCTATTTCTACAGTGGGATCACCTGCTTTCGGGCCGCTAATTAGCATGATAACGGGCGTCAAACGGCAAATGTCACGAAAACATTTTCCAAGTTCCTGAACACAGTGGACAGTGAGCACATAAAAATGGAAAGCAAGCTAAAGAAGACACTCCAAACTCTGCCTCTGCTCATTCAATTATCTTATTTACTCTTTCATTCAAGACTTCTAGTGTTTGATTATCACATCACTCTTCATGTATAGACTGTAAAGTTCAGAAACATAAAGAGGGATCCGAGTGGGGACAATCTTTCCTTTTCTCTTAACTAAAACTGTGCAAATGCGTAGAGCAGGGGACACCAACATTTTTGAAACCAAGAGCTACTTCTTGGGTACTGATTAATGCAAAGGGCTACCAGTTTGATACACACTTAAATAAATTGCCAGAAATAGCCAATTTGCTCAATTTACCTTTATTAAATAAATTTATATATATAAAAAAATGGGTATTTCTGTCTGTCATTCCGTCATACATTTTTTTTCCTTTTACGGAAGGTTTTTTGTAGAGAATAAATTATGAAAAAAACACTTAATTGAACGGTTTAAAAGAGGAGAAAACACGAAAAAAATAAACGAAAATTGAATTTTGAAACATAGTTTATTTTCAATTTCGAATCTTTAAAATTCAAAATTCAACCGAAAAAAATGAAGAGAAAAACTAGCTAATTTGAATCTTTTTGAAAAAATTAAAACAATCATTTATGGAACATCATTAGTAATTTTTCCTGATTGAGATTAATTTTAGAATTTTGATGACATGTTTTAAGTAGGTTCAAATCCACTTTAAAATAAGATTTAAATTTGATTCCACAGATTTTCTAGATTTGCCAGAATTTGAGTTTTAATCATAATAAGTTTGAAGAAATATTTCACAAATATTCTTCGTCAAAAAAACAGAAGCTAAAATGAAGAATTAAATTAAAATGTATTTATTATTATTTACAATTAAAAAAATTACTTTAACATTGATTTGAATTGTCATGAAAGAAGAGGAAGGAGTTTAAATGGTAAAAGGGTATGTGTGTTTAAAAATCCTAACATCTTTTTTAAGGTTGTATTTTTTCTCTAAAATTGTCTTTCTGAAAGTTATAAGAAGCAAAGTAAAACAAATAAATGAATTTATTTAAACAAGTGATGACCAAGTCTTTAAAATATTTTCTTGGATTTTCAAATTCTATTTGAGTTTTGTCTGTCTGAGAATTAAAAATGTTGAGCAAAGCGAGACCAGCTTGCTAGTAAATAAATAAAATTAGAATAAAATAGAGGCAGCTCACTGGTAAGTGCTGCTATTTGAGCTATTTTTAGAACAGGCCAGCGGGCGACTCATCTGGTCCTTACGGGCTACCTGGTGGGCACCGCGTTGGTGACCCCTGGAGTAGAGTGTTCTTGACTTCAGTACAGTGCTCATCTCCTGAAGACATGATTTTGTTTCACAATTCCATGAGAGAAAAAAAAAACGCCTGGTTAGGCGTGAATATAGCAGTATGCGTGCTGTATATAGTGACATGATATATAACCATGTCATTTGTGCCTTCTTTGGGTGAAGCCAGGTTCACAACTATGTTGTGATATGTTGTTATTATGCGGTTTTGTATGTTATGTTGCAGCTATTTAAAATAGTTGTGTCAATTTGTTCTGGCCCAATACAAATCGACCCATTGAAACATATCTTTGTCATTTTGTGTTGTATGTAGACCACATTGCTTAGCAGAATTCAGTGATGCAAATGCATGTCAAGTTGAGCAACATTATGTATTATTCTCCAATGTAATAACAGTACAGAAATGAAGGTTAAGAGGGCATTAATGGGCGCCTTAAAAAAATAAGTAACTAGACAGTTACTTTTCACAGTACCGCATTCCTTTTTTGTGTAAGTAACTGAGTTAGTAACTGAGTTACTTTTGAAATAAAGTAACTAGTAACTGTAAGTAGTTACTGGTTTTCAGTAACTAACCCAACACTGTTAATTATGCAACACACCCAGGTTGGGTGCATGTGCTGGTGCGTGAGTAAGCCTACCAACCACGGTCCTAATTTCTAATTTTCTGAGTCAATCTGGGTAGTGTTGTTATGGAAGGTGGTGTTTTTTTTATCAATAACAAGCAGGAAGAGTGACATCATTGATGATGCAACATGTCCGGGTTGGGTGCATGTGATGGTGCATGAGTAAGCCCACCGTGATCCTAACTCTTTATTTTTTGGAAGGTGGTGTTTATCATCAATGACTAGCAGGATGAGTGACATCATTGATGATGCAACATGTCCGGGTTGGGTGCACGTCCTGGAGCATGAGTAGCATACCAACCACGGTCCAAATTGATAATTTTTTGAGTCAATCTGGGTTGTGTTGTTATGGAAGGTGGAGTCTAATATCAATAACTGGCAGGAGGTGCTACATCATTGATTATGCAACACGTCCAGGCTTGGTGCATGTTGTGGTGCATGTCATAGCCTACCGTAGTCTTAATTGCTTATTTTCTGACTCAAACGGTGTGTGTTGTTCTGGAAGGTGGTGTTAATCAATAACTAGCAGGATGAGTGACATCATTGATGATGCAACAGGTCCAGGTTGGGTGCATGTGCTGATGCATGAGTAGGCATACCAACCAGGGGCCTAATTGCTCATTTTTTGAGTCACTCTGAGTTGTGTTGTTATGGAAGGTGGTGTTTATTATCAATAACTGCAAGGAGGAGCCACATCATTGATGATGCAACAAGGTTGCATAATCTCATAGGCATGCTCTGTATTCAAACACTGCAGACCTTGGTTGCCAAAAACAATGAGTCTAATGTGAGTACAGTCTTAAACATCTTAAAATCAATTGCAAGAATGGCTGGCAGTGTCAGCAGAAGACAAACGCCATTAAATCCTAAAACAGTTGCATAATCAAGGAGATGAGATGTAAGCAAAGATAAGGTATCACCCGTCCCATCTCTTTGACACCTCAGATAATCACGCTTCTGTAATCAGCGCAGCAGTCATGCATGTGGGCCACGAAGAGAACAATCACATTATCCGTCAATCTTTTAAGTCTATTTTCACACTCTCAATCTTGGGCTTTCTCCACGCGCCCAACAGCGAGCCGTTCCTCGACGATGTGCGAGAAGACGAACGGTTTTAGCGTTGCATTCATAAACAATGCCAGTGGCCCAAATAGGAAAAGTGACAGGAAATAACTTTAATCCTCAAAATGAAAGGATAAGTCCGATACTTTAAGTGGCCCCTTGACTGGAGGGTTTAAACCAGCGGGGGCGTGGCAGAAGGATTGGGAGAGTTACCTTCTGTGTTCTTCGCCCTGGAGACTTCTTACCATTAATCTGCTATTTAAAACGGGGGACTTTACTGTAATCCTCCCCATGCTGCCCATTCTCATTACCTATGCATTTTCCCAATTCCAATTCTAATTTGCGTTTATTTTACTATTTTTAAGAGCAAACCCCTCCGGGTGATGGCTGATTGACAGGTACACTGTATTGCCAAAAGTAATTGGCCACCTGCAATGACTCACATTTGAACTTGAAGTGCCATCCCATTCCTAACCCATAGGGTTCAATAAATGGGTTGTACTTATATAGTGCTTTTCTACCTTCAAGGTACTCAAAGCGCTTTGACACTACTTCCACATTTACCCATTCACACACACATTCACACACTGATGGAGGAAGCTGCCATGCAAGGCGCTAATCAGCACCCATCAGGAGCAGGGGTGAAGTGTCTTGCTCAAGGACACAACGTACGTGACGAGGTTGGTACTAGGTGCATGGATGGAACCAGGGACCCTCTGGTTTCCCACGGCCGCTCTCCCTTTGCGCCACGCCGTCCCATATGATGTCGGTCCACCTTTTGCAGCTATTACAGATTCAACTCTTCTGGAAAGGCTGTCCACAAGGTTGCGGAGTGTGTTTATAGGAATTTTCGACAATTCTTCCAAAAGCACATTGCTGAGGTCACACACTGATGTTGGTCGAGAAGGCCTGGCTCTCAGTCATCACTCTAATTCATCCCAAAGGTGTTCTATCGAGTTCAGGTCCGGACTCTGTGCAGGCCAGTCAAGTTCATTCACACCAGACTCTGTCATCCATGTCTTTGTGGACCTTGCTTTGTGCACTGGTGCACAGTCATGTTGGAAGAGGAAGGGGCCCACTCCAAACTGTTCCCACAAGGTTGGGAGAATGGAATTGTCCAAAATGTGTTGGTATCGTGGAGCATTCAAAGTTCCTTTCACTGGAACTAACGGGGCCAAGTCGAACTCCTGAAAAACAACCCCACAACATAATTCCTCTTCCACTAAATTACACACTCGGCACAATGCAGTCTGAAATGTACCGTTCTCCTGGGAACCTCCAAACCCAGACTCGTCCATCAGAAATGTCATAACGGGATTCGTTACACAGGTGGCATCCTATGACAGTTCCACGCTAGAAATCACTGAGCTCCTGAGAGTGGCCCATTCTTTCACAAATGTTTGTAGAAACAGTCTCCATGCCTAAGTTCTTCATTTCATACACCTCTGGCCGGGGCAAGTGATTTATTTATTTATTTACATTTATTGATTAGGACACCTGAGTCTGAGCATTTAGATTGGTAGCCACATACTTTTGCCAATGTAGTGTGTATGCATTTTTCGCCCAGTCTTGCATGGTTGTGTCCATTTTTGGAGCAAACATGCTAAGCTAATTAGAGAGCAGCTTCTGACCCAGATTTTACCGAATCCTTAAAAGTGCAATTAAAATGTAATGAGTGCCAAGGCATGGTTCAATCCAACTATGGGCCTATCAGTCGTCCAAGGGACAAGCATCGTGTTTTTTGTGCATTATAATCCTGCATTCGGAGGTGCCATAATGAAATCTATTCAGCGGTGAGAAGAGATTTCACATCGCGTTACCAGTTTGCGTTGGAAGCGGCACCGGCGTCTAAAAATATTCCTCTTTCATGGACCATCAATATCTTCATTACATGAAGGATGTGTGTCAGGTTAGGTTTGCTGTTTTCACTTAACGCTTCTTGACAGGGGAGCATCTTGCCTCTGTGTTTCCAGCACAATCTATGTAGCGAGGCAACCGTGTAATATTTACATGAATGTTTTTTAGCCTTGCCGTTGAGGTTATGGTTTGAGTTTATTCGAACATGCACAGAATTGCAACATGATGCATCACAATTGCCAACGTGTTCTTTTCAGCATGTTCGAAAAGGAGTAGGAAGGAGCAAGGTTTATTCAATCCTATTCCTTTTTCATTACATAGCAATTGCTAACGCTTTTGTTCACTTCCTGTTGTCAATTTGTGCACAATATACTCCCTATAGAATATAATATAAAAACAAGTAATAATAAATATTAAAGTAAATTGCATTTTGTGTTGTGGGATGAGTAAGGTTAGTTTGTCAATGGCATTTGTAAACAGGACTTAATAAATACATTTTGGGAATAATGGGAGAAAAATAATCTTAATTCAAGAGATGATCCTAATGATATATATACAGTAGTACCTTCATTTACAAGCTTTATTGGTGTAATTTTATTAAGTAATTTAGTAAAAAAGTACATCTACCTTGGAGAGTAGACTAGTGGACTGATCCTTCCAGCTGCTTTTTTGTCAAATACACTAGCAGCAGCTTCTCCTTATTTTCATAGATAAATGCCTGCCATTACGATATCATGTTAAAGATTTTGGCTGGCATTATGGTTTGCGTTTATTCCCAACATGCACACAATTGCAACATGATACATCACGATTGCCAGTGTATTCTTTACAGCATGTTCGAAAAGGAGTAGAAAGAAGTAGAGTTTATTTAATCCTATTCATTTTTCATTACATAGTAATTGCCAACACTTTTGTTCACATCCTGTCGTCTATTTGTAAATAATATACTCCATATATAATACAATATTTAAAAAAGTAATAACAAATATTAAAGTAAATTGCATTTCATATTGTAAGATGAATTTAGTTATATTTTCAATGGCATTGTAAACAGGACTAAGTAAAACAATGACACTGCAAATCTGGGCAATAATGGGGGGGGAAATCATCCTAATTCAAGTGATGATCCAAATAATACATTCACAGTAGTACCTCAATCTACAAGCCCAGTTGGTTTTATTACGGGGTAATTTTATGAAGTAATTTCTCAAAAAGTACATTTATCTTGGAAAGTGGACTGGTGGACTGGTCCTTCCAGCTGCTTTTTCATCAAATACACTCGCAGCAGCTTCTCCTTATTTTCGTGGATGAATGCCTGACATTTCATTATAATTTCAAAGCTTTTGGCTGACGTTATAGTTTGAGTTTTTTCCGAACATGCATACAATTTTAACACGATACATCACAATTTCCAGCGTGTTCTTTTCAGCATGTTTGAAAATGAGTAGGAAGGAGAATAGTTTATCTAATCCTACTCCTTTTTCATACATAATAATTGAACACTTTTGTTCACTTCCTGTTGTCAATTTGTACACAATATACTCCATATATAAAAAACTATTTAAAAAAGTAATAATACATATTAAGGTGAATTGCATTGTAAATTGTAGTGCTAATTTTCCAAATTGTTGTAGGTATTACACGCCGCCCACTCCCAACTTTTATCTCGTAATGATGCGAACCACGCCCATACGTAACACACAGGCAGTTGCATTAGTTTAGCTTTGTGATTTATCACCTGCAACTGTCTTTGGGCCCATGGTGGCTTATTTTGTAACCGTAATGAAAAAAAAAAAATGAGAAGAAAACCCCCACAGAATATGTGTGATATTGCGTGGGGTTATTTAGCCACTGAGCAGGCTAATGGGATGCTACTGTCCGATGTTATCCAAAACAACAAGAATGTCCACAGCTCTGCCCGCATCCCCCATTTTTTTTTGTGGCAGTTTTAGGGTATTTTGAATGCTGCCAGCGTCTTTCAATTTGCCGACAAACTACAGAAACGCTCACTCCAATCAGCAGTAATTCCGAATAGGTAGTTTTCTTCAAGGTCCTCGTCCTTTTCCTCCCAAGTGTCCGTCGTGTGTCCAGCAACAACCGTTCCATCAAATTATGCAGGTTCCCCCAACCCCGAGATCTTGTCAATTCCATTGAGAGGCCAGTTAATCATTCAATCAATCAAACAAAGTGTACTTATTCAGCCCTAATTCACAAGTGTCTCAAAGGGCTGCACAAGCCACAACGACATCCTCGGCTCAGATCCCACATCAGGGCAAGACAAAACTCAACCCAATGGGATACAATGACAAACCTTGGAGGGGACCGCAGATGTGGGGACCGCCACCCTTGGGCGACCGGTGTAATTGACGTAGAGTGGATCTAGTTCATAGTGTGAGGGTCCAGTCCATAGTGGGGCCAGCAGGGGATCATCTTGAGTGGAGGCAGGTCAGCAGCGCAGAGACGTCCCCAACAGATGCAAAGATGAGTGGTCCACCCCGGGGTCCCGACTTTGAAAAGCTAGCGCTTCATCTGTGGTCACCTAATAACTTTTCCACGCAGGAGAGGGGGCAGGGCAGAGAATAAGACGGCAGATCAACTGATCTAAAAGGGGGGTAATTTTAAACAGAGGTAGCATCTCCAACTGTTACCTTTAGGGCATTCCAGAGTACTGGAGCTCGAATAGAAAACGCTCTATAGCCCGCATACTTTTATTCATCAATTTCAATGTTTGGATGTGGAGATCAATGCAAAAAGGGGCGACAAGAAAGTTAAGAAAAGACCAAACAGGAGAGATAAGGGAGAGAAAAAGGGAGCGTCTGCCCACTATGGGTGCCAGTGAGAAATCCCTAAATCACTGTTATGACTACTATTTCCAACATTTTCATTTAAGTCTCCATATGACTGTTGTTATGTAAACCAAGCAAATTAACACCATGTCTGGTAGTTTTCAGCATCCATGCGCGTTTGCGTGGCGCCACAGGAGCAGAAAGCGATCCCTTGGAGCAGTCTTTAGCATCCCTCAGCACCTCTGCCTCCTCTGCGACGCCCTTTGTTGGTGTACTCAGTTATTCCCTTTCATATCTAGAGCACAGATGGAGACGAACTCGCAATATGTCAGAGTGGGCGAGCACACGTGTGACAAACCACATATACTGTAGCATATAGGAGTAGTCTGCAGTGATTGATACATGTAAACACAAGCAGTACGGCCTGACCTCCATTATCTGGCGAGCATTAATTAAAGTGAGTTTAAAGTAGACAAGCTATGGATGCAGAGTCAGATGTTTGATGGTAAGACTTTAGGCCTTTGCCTTTGGATATCCCAATGTCTCACCACGGCGTCCCAGAGCACGGTTGGAATTCACTTTGTAGTGTCTATCTAGGGAAAATGGTACAGTGCCTAAGGACAGAAAACAGAATCAATTGTGTTGCCCTACCCCTCCACCCAATAAATTAGTCTAGACTTGCATCTCGCATTACTTTAATGGACTCCGAGCAAACGCACTGCATTTCCTCCCACCTTGCAAACTGCGCCGAAATATACAAAGACTGTCCGCGTGCCACAAAAACAGATGATTTTTGTGAGCTTGGCGTTCTCTCTGAGGTGTTGAATTGTTTCAAGTTCCTCCGTGGATGCGCACATGGGCAGAGGGATTCATTGAGGAAACACTTAGCCAGCAATTTTGGGCTGATAAATATTAATAGGTTTTCAGCGAGCTAACATCTGTCATGAAAGTTGGCCACTGGTGAGTTAAGATAAAGTGCAGAATTGGAATAAATTCGCTGTGGATAAATACAATTCATCCAACGCCTTTTCAACTGCATTCATGTATTCATGTATACATGTATATATATATATATATATATATATATATATATATATATATATATATATATATATACATATATATATATATATATATAAATATATATATATATATATATATATATATATATATATATATATATATATATATATATATATATATATATATATATATTTATATATATATACAAACCCCGTTTCCATATGAGTTGGGAAATTGTTTTAGATGTAAATACAAACGGAATACAATGATTTGCAAATCATTTTCAATCCATATTCGGTTGAATATGTTACGAAAACAACACATTTGATGTTCAAACAGATCAATTTTTTTTTTTTTGCAAATAATCATTACCTTTAGAACTTGATGCCAGCTACACATGACAAAGAAGTTGGGAAAGGTGGCAATACATACTGATAAAGTTGAGGAATGCTCATCAAAGACTTATTTGAAACATCCCACAGGTGGGTGCCATGATTGGGTATAAAAACAGCTTCCCAAAAAATGCTCAGTATTTCACAAGAAAAGATGGGGCGAGGTAAACCCCTTCGTCCACAACTGCGTGAGCATATAGTTAAATTGTTAAATAGTTAAAGAACAACGCTTCTCAAAGTGCAATTGCAAGAAATTTAGGGATTTCAACGTCTACGGTCCATAATATCATCAAAAGGTTCAGAGAGTCTGTAGAAATCACTCCACGTACGCGGCATGGCCGGAAACCAACATTGAATGACCGTGACCTCACTGTATCAAAAACCGACATCAATCTCTGAAGGATATCACCACATGGGCTCAGGAACACTTCAGAAAACCACTGTCACTAAATACAGTTTGTCGCTACATCTGTAAGTGCAAGTTAAAGCTTCACTATGCAAAGCGAAAGCCATTTATCAACATTATCCAGAAACGCCGCTGGCTTCTCTGGACCCGAGATCATCTAAGATGGACTGATGCAAAGGGGAAAAGTGTTTTGTGGTCTGACGAGTCCACATTTCAAATTTTTGGGGGAAATATTGGCCATCGTGTCATCCAGACCAAAGGGGAAGAGACCCATCTCGACTGTTATCGACGCAAAGTTCAGAAGCTACCATCTGTGATGGTATGGGGGTGTAGTGAAATGAAGTGAATTACATTTATATAGCTCTTTTTCCTCAAGTGACCCAATATCTAAGTTACAATTAAACCAGTGTGGGTGGCACTGGGAGTAGGTGGGTAAAGTGTCTTGCCCAAGGACACAACGGTATTGACTAGGATGGCGGAGGCGGGGATCGAACCTGCAACCCTCAACTTGCTGGTACAGCCGCTCTACCAACCAAGCTATATCGCCCCTATATTGTGTATTAGTGCCCAAGGCATGGGTAACTTACACATCTGTGAAGGCACCATTAATGCTGAAAGGTACATATAGATTTTAGAACAACATATGCTGCTATCTAAGCGCCGTCTTTTTCATGGATGCCCCAGCTTATTTCAGCCAGACAATGCCAAGTCACATTCAGCACGTGTTACAACAGCGGGGCTTCGTAAAAAAAGAGTGCAAGTACTTTCCTGGCCTGTCTGCAGTCCAGACATGTCTCCTATCGAAAATGTGTGGCGCATTATGAAGCGTAAAATACGACAGCAGAGACCCCGGACTGTTGAACGACTGAAGCTCTACATAAAACAAGAAGGGGAAAGAATTCCACCTTCAAAGCTTCAACAATTAGTTTCCTCAGTTCCAAAACGTTTATTGAGTGTTGTTAAAAGAAAATGTGATGTAACACAGTGGTGAACATGCCCTTTCCTAACTACTTGGGCACGTGTTGCAGCCATGAAATTCTAAGTTGATTAGTAATTGCAAAAAAATTAAGTTTATGAGTTTGAACATCAAATTTCTTGTCTTTATAGTGCATTCAATTGAATATGGGTTGAAAATGATTTGCAAATCATTGTATTCCATTTATATTTACATTAAACACAATTTCCCGACTCATATGGAAACGGGGTTTGTATATATATATATATATATATATATATATATATATATATATATATATGTATATATATATATATATATACATATATATATATATATATATATATATATATATTGAGAGAGAGAGAGAGAGAGAGAGAGAGAGAGAGAGAGAGAGAGAGAGAGAGAGAGAGAGAGAGAGTGCAGCAAAAATATTTCTCAGCTCTGGTCCTTACGTATGGGCTGCATCAGTACTCAGTTGTAACACACGTTTCCACCACTTGTGGCAGTAATAACAATACAAAACAAACTGAAGAAGTCTGGAGCCAAAATCCTACAGAGGTTTCTTGAGCACAAAATATATGAACAAAGTTGTGAATCTGTATTAACATTTGCATTTTAGTTGTATTAATAGTTTATTTAGGAAACATATATATTACAAACTACTTATTATTAAGTGTAGTTATAATGCATCCAGTTGTATATAATTTATTATTATTATCTTGTATTTAATTAATCAATGTTTATTTTGTTTAGCACTGTAATTATTGTACAACATTAAAATCAAAAGTAAGATTACTAATTTTGTGTTTATATTTGTGTGGACCACATTGTAACAATATTTGTTTTTTCTTTCCGAGACCCTACAGCAACTATGTGAACTACTACACCGTGTGAAACAGAAAACAATTTTTTGGTTTTCCAGAGGTTGAAGGTTGCAAAAACAAACAGAAAAAAAGATCTGTAATCTTGGCGACAGAATTGTCTTTCATTTTTCGGCGTCAGAAGTGGAATCGGATAGTATTGTAGATAGCAGATCTTGGCCAGATCCCATCATCCCTAATTCAGATCAGAAAATCATGGGACATGTAAATAAAACAAAAATTTAAAACAAATTGATATTTGTGTTTGTTTTTATTGGTATGTTCTTATAAGCCACCTCTTATCTGGGACTGCTGCACTCAAAAAAGTGAACGTTAGTCAAAACATAGACCCCTACGGTGTTGCTTGTGCTATTAATTTTCAGACAAAATACACCACATGCTGTCATTAATACTCAAAATGACTTGAAATGTCTCACACACAGCAATATTAGTCATAAAGCAAAATAACTTTGTAGGGGGAACTGGTGGGTGTTAGTAACTTTAATGTGCAACTTGCAATATAGTTTCTAACAACACGGTCAATTACCATGTTGATATGTTTTGTGGAGGGTCCCAATGACTACTTTGCCTTGGACCCCTCAGATGACCACTGCACTGCACCTCATTAGTGCAGATTTGCCCTGCGAGCATGCAACCTCATTATGCCCTGTGTAAGTCATTTTATCGTTAATTGTCTTAAAACAGATCTTCGCAAATTGCACCGGGTCCCTCTCAGCTGTCCGATCCAGCCCACTTGGCCCTCCGCATGCTGCCGTCCGAGCTGGGCCTACCGTTACCCCGGCAACATCATCAACAACAACAAATGCGTGGTAGCTGGCGGGGCTCTGTTTGGCAGCTTGGCCTCATTATACTGCTGCTGGCTTTGATGTGGTTTGTGAGGCTCTACCTGCATTACTGCAGCCAGTGGCTCTACCTGCAGGCCATAGCAGTTCCTGTCAACAAGTGAGTTGGCTTCCTTTGATACACACGCACGCACACACACACACACACACACACACACACGCACACACAATGTGAGGATGGGGAGGGGCTAGCAGAGATATGCAGACAACGTATATTTTGTAGCACTTTCTGCTGCATCATGGTGAACCAACACATAAAGTACAGTAGGAATATTGCTGAATAAGACATATTGCACCTTTGTACCACATTCCAACAAACACTGTAAACATGAAGATCATATTTGGAACCCCTTGTCAACAATATTTGAAAAACCTTTCTGGGGGAATTTCTTAATTTCACCGTGAATAATATTTGGGAAGAATGTATTGTCTTTTTGCAGTGGGGAATGCAGCATTGTACGACAGGTTTTAAAAATAGCATCTGGGTAACAAAGGTGCAGATTTATGACATACAGTCGCGATCAGGAGTTTCCATACACTTGTAAAGAACATAATGTCATGGCTGTCTTGAGTTTCCAATGATTTCTACAACGTTTATTTTTTGGTGATACATGGTAAATGGTAAATGGGTTGTATTTGTGTAGTGCTTTTCTACCTTCAAGGTACTCAAAGCGCTTTGACACTACTTCCACATTCACCCATTCACACACACATTCACACACTGATGGAGGGACACAACGGACGTGACAAGGTTTGTACTAGGTGGGGATTGAACCAGGGACCCTCAGGTTGCGCACGGCCACTCTCTCAACTGTGCCACGCTGTCCCTAGTGTGATTGGTGCACGTACTTGTTGGTCACAAAAAACATTCATGAAATTTGGTTAATTTCTGAATTTATTATGGATTTACTGAAAATGTGACCAACTCCACAGGACAATGACTCCAAACATGTCAAAAGTAGTAAAGGAATGGCTAAATTAGGCTAGAATTAAGGTTTTGGAATGGCCTTCCCAAAGTCTTGACTTAAACATGAGGACAATGCTGGAGAAACAAGTCCATGTCAGAAAACCATCACATTCAGCAAAACTGCACCAATTTTGTCAAGAGAAGTGGTCAAAAATTCAAACAGAAACTTGCCAGAAGTTTGTGGATGGCTACCAAAAGCACCTTATTGCAGTGAAACTTGCCAAGGGACATGTAAGCAAATATTAGCATTGCTGTATGAATACTTTTGACCCAGCAGATCTGGTTACATTTTTAGTAGACCCATAATAAATTCATAAAAGAACCACACTTCATGAATGGTTTTTGTGACCAACAAGTTTGTGCTCCAATTACTATATCACAAAAAAATAAGAGTTGTAAAATGTATCGGAAACAAGACAGCCGTGACATTATGTTCTTTACAAGTGTATGTAAACTTTTGACCACGACCGTACATGCATAACGACATGTTTGTGTTAACACTGGCATTTTTCAACATTTACCTTTATTTTCAGTATAATTCCAATGCTCAATTACAAAATTCCAACATTCGAAAGAGGTGTGTATCTATGAAATATGTTGTGCTGTCTTGAATCAGGAGGGATCCAACTTGGCAGAGAGACCTAAACACATTCTTCTATTAGCATCCCAATTCTGACGCCAAATATGGAAAAAAAAAAAAAAGAAGTTGTCGCCAATAATACAAATGTTATTATAGCATCCCTTTGAGGTATACATTGATATATTGGGTTTTGTTTTTGGATGTTGTAGTATGGTGTCCATATACGGCAGGTCTATTCAACCCATGGCCTCCGGAGCTATGTAAATCAATCATTATATCATACCTTCCCACACCCTCTGTTTAAAACTTTGGAAACAAGCATTTCTGCAGCACATTCTCAAAAACACCAGTGTTCTCGTTGTTTAGAGGAACTTGGCTCTTGCATTGACATCTCAACCTTGCTTGCAAACTTAAAACACTGGGTTCTACACTTGTAACTACATAACTGAGGTGTTCCTCATGGCACCCCTAGAAGTCCTCTCCTGTTTGGCAGTTTTTTTCCCCCTAATGTGATTTATAAGCAATTAGCTGACATATGTTAAATGTATTCAGTCATGCGAGTGGTGTTCCTCAAGGTTCTATTTTAGGTTCTCTCTTTGTCAACATTCCGGCTATTTAACTGGTGGCTCGCGAGTTCTGTTAAAATAACTCAAATGTTTTCATCATATTCTTAAAAACACTAGAGTCCTGTCAAAATTCTGATGTTTGGCCAGATTCTTGGCAGACGGTCTTTATTAACAGCAGAGCGCTCCTGTTACTCGGTTTCCTGGCTTTCCGGGAATGTGGCACCCAGATAATTTCAATTTTGTTTGACTTTTATCATTGCATTACTGTGAATAGCTAAGGCATTTAAACATAGGCGAAAGTTGTGTATCTATGAAAAATCTGGTGTTTATAGGAATTTGGAATGATCCGACTTGGCATAGGACTTTACATTTGAATCCAACTTCTGACAACAAAAAAAGCAAAACTGAAAATGAAGTTTCCAAAAATGCACATGTTCAGTTATTGCTCCATCTCAAATTGCTTATTATCAAACTGAATTATTACATTTGTCTTAAATATTGCATGGCGACAGACTGGCCATTTAATGGTACTTTTATTTGGCCTTGTAAATGTATAATTTTGATCCTGGCAAAAAAGGTACCGTTGTGTTATCACCTAGCACACTTTACACACCCAGCAAACAGTGCCACTTCTTTAAACCTTCAAAACTTCTCAGTCTTGAAAATCCCACAAATATAAAACATAGCCCAAAGCATTCACATCAAATAGGCTTTAAAAGTTCTTTTTTTTTTTGTCGGAAAAAAACCCCTATACCAAATCTGTAAGTTTAAAATGCATGAATTATATTGTTTGGGACACTTTCAGAGTTCATACCCTGCCTTAAAAAGATAATAAAGATATAATCTGCATTGTGCAGGACTGATGACACTGAAGGACGTCATCAGAAGCATCACTCGTCACAATCAGGAACACTTTGGGACTTTTAGAACAAGTTGGGTGGGACTTGCATCCAACTTCCTGCGGCAATAAAACAAAACAGAAAAAGATGTCGCCAAAATTGCAAAACGTCAGATATTGTACCAAGTCTAACTACACTTATTTTTGTCGTACATATTATATACTGTACATTCACACTTGGGCCAATCAATGGTACTTTTGTTTGGTTATGTTTTGTTTTAATCCAGGCAAAAGGTTTCCATTGAGTTATCGCCTAGAACAATTTACACACACAGTGTCACTTCCTTCGACCTTCAAAATTTCCCACAAATATAAAACGTAGCCCAAAGCATTCACATCAAAAAGGCATCAAAAGTTCAGATTCATGTCAAAAGAACCTCTATACAGAATCTGTGAGTTCAAAATGCATAATTTAAATACTTGAGACACCTTCCCAATACAAACGCTGCCTTAAAAATAACAGGGATTTGGTGTCAAAGGAAGAATACTGCAACAAAAGCTATAGTTTTGCTTCACATAAAACATGAGAGGGTGTCATCAGCAGGATCAATGGACCGAATCAGGTATGCATTGGACTTAATGAGTCCCCATTAGCATCCAACTTCTGACACCAAAAAAGCAAAACAGACAATTTTGTCGCCAGAATTAGATATTTTCCGTAAATGCTCCAACATAAAACAATCTTTAAAATTATTTTTGCTAAGCTACAGTTATATTTTTCATATACAGCTTCACACATCAGTCAAATAACTGTACCTTTTTTGCAGTATTGTTTTGATCCAGGCAAGATCAGTCAAAAACCTCTACACATAAGAATATGTGAGTTTAAAATGCATCATTTATAACGCTTGGGACACCTTCAAAATACAACCCCTGCCAAAAAAAATATATATATAATATAGCTGGGGACGGTGTTGAGGGAGTGGTCGTGCCAGCAACCTGAGGGTTCCTGGTTCGATTCCCACTTTGTACCAACCTAGTCACGTCCGCTGTGTCCTTGAGCAAGACACTTGACCCTTGCTTCTGATCTGTCGTGGTTAGGGCCTTGCATGGCAGCTCCCGCCATCAGTGTGTGAATGTGTGTGAATGAAAAGGTGAATGTGGAAATAATTTCAAAGCGCTTTGATTACCTTGAATGTAGAAAAGCGCTATACAAGTTTAACTCATTTACCATTTATAAAAGAGACTTGGCATCAAAACATTGATACTACAATAAAATATATTGTTTTGCTTCACATAAAACAGAAAATTATGTGTACCAAATCACCTATGCAATGGACTTTTACAGCAAGTTCGACTGGACTTAATAAGCATTCCATTTGCATCCCACTTCTGACATTAAAAAAAGCAAAACCGTAAAAGATGTAGTCCAAATTGCTAATTATCAGGTATTGTTCTTACACAAAACATTTAGATCAGGGGTTTCAAACACGCGGCCAGCGAGACGTTATTTTGCGGCCCGCACCTTAGTATGAAAATTTAATGTTGGTGCGGCCCCCTAGTTTTAAATGAATGGCGCCTTACGTCGTCATATTTGTACACCCTCGATTTTACCGGGAGACTCCCAGTTTTTAGTGCCCCTTAAGGAGTAATCATTCTTCCGAATTTCACTCAAATAGCAATAGTAAGGGGTCACCGTGGAGGTGCTGTCTTTAACGTCCTCTACAACATGTACAAACAGCGTGCCGGCCCATTTACATGATGTATTTGGCTTCTGGAGACGCAGTAAGAGACTGCAAGACATAGTTGGTCGACAGCCATACAGGTCACACAGAGGGAGGCCGTGTAAACAACTTTATCACCGTTACAAATATGCGCCACAATGTGAACCCACACCAAACAAGAATGACAAACACATTTTGGGAGAATATCCGCACTGTAAAACAACATAAACATAACAGAACAAATACCCAGAATCCCATGCAGCCCTAACTCTTCCGGGCTACAGTATACACGCCCCCCCCCCTTACCCCACCCCCTATTGTAGCCCGGAAGAGTCCAGTGGCCCCCAGGTAAATTGAGTTCGAGACCTCTGATTTAGACAATGTCGACAAAATGTTTCTTGTCAAACTACAGTTATATTTGTCATATATGCTCTATAGCTTCACACTTGGGCCAATGAATGGCACTTTTGTTTTGGTCTTGGAATGCATTGTTGTGATCCAGACAATTGTGTTAAGAATCTCTGTACAAAATATGTGAGTCCAAAATGGCATAATTTATAATGCTTGGGACACTTTCAAAATGCCAACCCTGCCTTAAGAAGATTATAAAAGATAGAACCTGCAATATTTTGCTTCACATAAAACACTAAAGGACGTCGTCAGCAGGATTAATGGACAGGATCAGGAACACGTTGGGACTTTTGAAGCGAGTTAGGTATGACTTAATGAGCATAAAGAGGATTGGCTTTGCCTCCTCTTGACTGTTGGGAAGATTAAGAAGCTCATGAGGCTTGCTGTAAATGCAGCTTCCAGAAGGGTGAACTTTATAGCAGGTAAAAAAACAGTTTTATAGCATAAGAGGGAATTCATTGTCTTCTTACATTAAACACAAATAATATGATATAATACAACAGTTCATAACCTTTTTGACATCGGGGCCCAACTTTTCCACTGTAGACTTCCAAGGGCCTCACTCAAATATTAACACTGAATTAGTAATCTTAGTCATGATTTTAGTCATATTCAACAATTATGTCAAACCTACTTACAGTTTAGCAGGATACACCTAAACGAATGATATGAAAGTATGTGTTAAACACAAACAATATTATCAAGGCTGATTACAAAAATAAATACGAATAAAATCTTCTGAAGAAAAAGGGATTTTGCAATTTTCGGTACTTTTCTAAATAAAGGGGACCACAAACAATTGGCTTATTGTCTTTATTTTAACTAAAACTCTTAAGGTATATCAAACACATGTTTTTTTTTTTATTGCAAGTCTGTCCTTAAATAAAACAGTGAACATACTAAACAACTTGTCTTTTAGTAGTAAGTAAGCAAACAAAGGCTCATAATTTAGCTGCTGATGTATGCAGTAACATATTGTGTCATTTATTATTCTATTAGTTTGTCAAAATTATTAAGGAAAAGTGGTAGAAAATTAATTAGTAATCTACTTGTTTATTTACTGTTAATATCTGCTTACTTTCTCTTTTAACATGTTCAATCTACACTTCTGTTAAAATGTAAAAATCACTTATTCTTCTGTTGTTTGATGCTTTACATTAGTTTTGGATGATACCACAAATTTGGGTATCAATCCGATACCAAGTTGTTAAAGGATCATACATTGGTCATATTCAAAGTCCTCATGTGTCCAGGGACATACTTCCTGAGTTCATAAATATAATATAATTAAAAATAAAAACAAAAGAAGATGTTGTGATGCCAAAAAATATTGACGTAGTCATAATGGTATCGACTAGATATGCTACTGTATTTGGTATCATTACAGTGGATGTTAGATGTAGATGCACCAATGGCGTTAGTTTACATTTTGACGCCGGTGAGCTGCGGTGTGTAGTGAAGCATGTTTAACTATTCCTCGTCCTGCAGGGATGATACTTGGAAGAAAAGTACATTGTTTGTCGCCATGGAGGCGAGGATTAGTGATTTAGAAGTAGCTAAAACACTGCTGTGAACGACTCTTGCCGTCGTCGCTCAGGTTCCACTGACCACCAAGAAAGGATACTGTATCTGTTTAGCTGGTTTGACTTCTTTATTTTTCAATAAGATTTAGTGTAGGTCGTGTCGATTTTCAGCTCCTTCCTCCACTGCTTGTTCACGGTCTGCTTTTCAGCCGCCGCCACCGTCGTCGTCGTCGTCTGCTCTTGGGCGTTTGTGCTTCTCAGTCGCTGCTGCCGGCTCTCGTACTCCTTCCGCCCCAATCTCTCCTCCTTCTCCCCTTTTATACACTTTGAGGAGATACGTTGATTGTTTCCCGGTGTGCGAGCCATGCACCTGATCTCGCTCGTAGCGTCGCTCCCGGCACGCCCCGCTTCTCCGCTCGGTCGTCCTCTCCGCCTCCTTGCCGCCATCTTGGGCCGGGCTGCAGTGTGCTCTGCCCCGCCGCTCGTTCGCCGGCTCCGCCTCTCCACAACTGCCAACTGGGCCTGGACTTTAGCCGCTGGCTATCTAGTCATGTCTTAAATCAGCTCTTCCGGTGGGCATTTCAGTGTTATAACTTCACCTTTATTGTTAGTTTTTAAGCCAAAATGTGTCCGTTCTCCCTTTTCTGTCCACACACTGTGTCTGCTTGTAAGTACACCGTGATTGTGTGCCGCTGAACATGCTCGTCTGCTCCTAAAACTAGCAATGACACAACGTGACGACGTTTTGATACATTTTAATAATAAATACTAATGACATATTTTACCTAAACAAGCTATAATTACAATTTAAGTTAAAATTTAAATATTGTTTCACCTCTTTAGTCCTAATTTTGGCGCTAAAAGAACAGCTCTTTGACTTTAGCTCCAGGCTTCTTCTGTTTGTTTGAGATTGTCATTACAGCCACAAGGAGTGAAAACTTGTATTACAACCAAGTACCGCTGCGACCCATATTTGAAAAACAGATATTTTCTGGCCCAACAATGATAAATGAAACATTGATATAATGTGAATGGATGTCCCCAAAGCAGCATCACATCACCATATTGACACATGCACATAATCCCCTGCCACCAGATTCCAGTTCCACGCACACACGGTGGACCTTGTGTACCAGAGTTCTCTGCTCCACACCCGCGAGGAGCTGGCGATGGTGGTGGTGGGTCCCCTGACCTTGAACGCAGTAACGTTCCTGCTGGTTCTGATCAGATGGGGCTGTCAACAGATATTTGGCTCACTCCCTTCCTTCACGTCAAAGTTTATCATGGCTCAGGGAGTGTGGACAGTCCTGCACCCCCTGGCAGTCCTTGCAGTGGACGCCGTCCTTGGGGTAAGTCACTTAAAAATAACTTGGACACTTGTGCACTTTAAATAGGAGTTCACTTTATCTTGGCAAAGTGACTTTAGATTACAAAAAAAAAAAAAAAATGAGGAGGGGAGAGAGGATGAGAGAGAAAAAGTGCAAGGTTAGTTGGGTGTCCTTTTATTAGTCACAGGGACATAGTGTGTTCTGATCATGAAGTACTAGCCTGTGTCAAAATATTGCATATATTTTGTGTACACCTTTTGTTTGTATTATAAATCCATGGATCAAATATAAATCACTATTTTATTTGAAAAACAAGAATACACTTAATATACAGGATAATTATGCAACCAGGTCACACATTGCTGTGGGGCGGCACTCCTTACACCTTGAAATTAATATACCCAAATAATTGTCTTTGCAGCATCTCGTTTACAGCCCAGATAGACCAGTGGGTGACGCCGCCAAACTTTACTGGCACTTCCGCCGAGTGGACCAGTCGGGTGCAGCCGGGGTGATCATCACCCTCTTCCTTTATGCTGTCATTTTCCTCCTGTCCGTCACCATCCTCTGCATTTACCTGCTCAGGTGAGACTGCTAACATCTCATGCTGTATTTAAACACCAACTATTGTACAAGTAATAAAAGTCTTGGCTATCTCTAAACAGAAGCGTCAGGGAGGGACAGTCTGACAAAGAATATGAATACCCTTCCCGCAACACAGTGCTCTTCCCCAGCACACTATACTTAAACATCCATTCAGAAATAACTTACACCCCCACAGGCTCAAACACCAGGTCTCAATGGCAAAAAAAATCTTGGAAGATTGAAATAATTTTACAAACAAGTGTTAGAAATAGTTTTGAAATAGTCAACATATAAACTATTTCAGTGTTTTTCAACCACTATACAGTCTGGTGTGCCATGGTGGATTATATATTTTCACCTATGTGGGTTAAAAATATTTTTTGCAAACCAGTAATTATAGTCTGCAAATTATGTGTTGTTGTCGAGTGTTGGTGCTGTATGGAGCTCGAGTAACTGTGTAGTACTCTTTCATATCAGTAGGTGGCAGCAGGTGACTAATTGCTTTGTAGATGTAAGAAACAGCGGGAGGTAGCGTGCAGGTAAAAAGGTATCTATTGCTTAAACCAAAAAATAAACAAAAGATGAGTGCCCCTAATAAAAGGCATTGAAGCTTAGGGAAGGCTATGCAGCACGAAACCAAAACTGAACTGGGTACAAAGTAAACGAAAACAGAATGCTGGACGACAGCAAAGACTTACTGTGGAGCAAAGATGACGTCCATAATGTACAACAAGACATGCCAATCAACAATGTCCCCACAAAGAAGGATTAAAAAAAAAACTAAAGTATTCTTGATTGCTGAAACAAAGTAGATGCGGGAAATATTGCTCAAAGGAAGACATGAAACTGCTACATGAAAATACTAAAAAAGGAGAAAAAGCCACCAAAGTAGGAGCTCAAGACAAGAACTAAACAGTACACACAAGAAAACAGAAAAAAACTCAAAATAAGTGACGACGTGATGTGACAGGTGGTGATAGTACACCTATTTTGAGACAAGAGCTATATTGAGGCATGGTTAGTTATGGTTTAAAGTCATTGTGACGGGTCTCCAGCCGTCATCGTGTGGGTTGCAGTGACGATCGATGCAAGACCCATGGTAGCAGGTTTTACTTTCATTTATTATTTCAATCAATGAGTTTTCTTGCCAGTCGGTCGCGCCAATTTATAGCGCACCCTCTCTTCCTGCTCGTCGCGGCGCGCCTTTCGGTGGCCGGTTGATGCGTCTTTCGCGGGGGCTCATCTCACTCTGGGTCGATCTCGTCGCTCTAGTGGTCTTCGTTGTCCGTGGTTTCCTCTCCTACTTCTGCCCCGAGGTCTGAACTTTAAGTGTTTTGACAACGTTAATATGTTTGTTGTTTTTTATTTACATACATAAGAGTCGTATCTCAACTTAAGAGTGTTTTATGATAAGAGACGTCTCTTGGCTAGTTTTATACTTTAAGTTGCAAACAATAACGTGAATTTCAAGCATCCTCTCCTTTAGTTGACACAGCTAATGCCACGGGGAACCCCGATCAAAACATATGGTCTGACTTGCTAGCATTACCTCATTGCTGGGAATCGACATAACTCAGATTTTCCAAGCAAAGGAAGGAAGTACTTGAGTCTGAAGGACAGTGCTGAGAAGAAAAAAAAGATTAACAAAATGAATAATCAAAAATATGACCGAGCAAAACAATTGTTGTGATGAATGATGATAACTTGGATAGCCAGTATATACTATTATAATTATTTTCATTTTCAGAGCCTCTGCAGTGTTGAGGGCCACTACCACATTTATTGGGTAAACTGGTTATTTCAATATCTAGTGACATTTGGAGCGTGGATGGTTCGATTTTAATTAGCAACTTATAAAATCAAACCCTAGTAATTTTAAAGACTAATTGGGGTCAAAAATACAATTCTGTTTAGTGCCGTACGTTTTCGCTCACAATGGGCAATGTGCAACATCTTCTTTATGTATTCAGACCACTTCCATAGAAATTTGGTGCAACAGACTTTTCATTGGTTGAAAGTCAGAAATCCCCTGAACGCACCTCCAAGACTTAAAGAGGCTTTTAAAATAGTGGAAAAATTAAAGGTGGCTTACAGTATGAGTAGCGGCGTATTCATTCAAGGTGTGCTATCCCAGCCTTGTACTGTATCTGGTGGCCAAATTCCATTACCGGACCCAAAAGTAAGAAAACCCTTATTGAATTAATCAGTTTGAGATTGGCGGCCGAGCAGAGGGTGGCATCTAATTTCAGTAAGCGGGACGCTTATCGGGCTGCGGCTAAATGGACAATATTAAAACAGCGGCCGGGAATAATGACTTCTGCCACTCAAGCGCCACGCGGGCTTGTATTGAATGTAGGCCACAAGGCTGAAGCAAGGCTGATAATTTTATGGGTTACAGTTTTCATACTGGCTCCAAGGAAGGGGCTCTGACACGGAGCATGACCCATTTCGGAAAAAAAACGAAGGCCTTGGGCTGTAAGTATAGATAGAATGGACTGTTATCCTTTTTAATTACATTTTAGGCAGTCTTTAATCATTGGCTACAGATACAATATGCATATTGATGATTTACTCTTGTATCATTTTTGGACACTGGCAAACAATTAATTTGGACCTATAAGAAACCGGTGCTGACGTTAATGGTAGTAGTCCTATGGAAAGAACTACTTATTTTTGGTTCTTCGTTTTGGAGTTACCTTTTATTTACCCTTCAACATAGTAATGAATGGTGATATCCTTCAAGTCTTGTAAGTAGGATTGTACAGTATACCGACCGGTACTAGTATAGTATTGCTGTACTAATGAATCAAAAACGGTACTATACTCTGTTTGAAAAGTACCGGTTCTGATTTTTTAAATTTATTTTAACGGGCATGACGCCGCGCCATCACGTCATGACATTGCTGGCTTTATGAGCAGAGGAGCGTGTTCGGCAGCGCACAATCACGGAGTACTTACAAGCAGACACTTTGGCTGAAAAACTGACAATAAAGGTGAAGCGATCACACTGAATCACCCTCAGGAAAGGGTGCTCTAAGACAGGGTGAACCAACCTTTTTTCCACCAGGGACCGGTTTAATGTATGCGTTATTTTCACGGACCGGCTTTCTACATGTGGCAGTTAAAAACAGCCAAAAAAATTTGCCTTTGGCTACAATCTGGCACATTAACATTTTATAAGTCCGTTAATGTGTATGATCCCATGTACTATAATAAAAAAGTTAACAAGCTTAATGGTGTGTTTAGTGGGACATGCGGACAATAATTTGAAGAAAATGCGGTAGTTTATAAATCAATTAATGTTTCTGTGCGGCCCGGTAGCAAACGCGTCACGGACCGATACCGGTCCCCGGACCGGTGGTTGGGGACCACTCTTTTAAGACATGGCTAGCTTGCTAACAGCGAACATCCAATTCATAGTCGGCAGTATTTTAGCTACTTCTAAATCACTAATCTTCGCCTCCATTGTGACAAGTAAAGTGAGTTTCTTATAAGTATCATCCCGGCAGGATGATAAATAGCTAAACATGCTTCACTGCACACTGTAACAAAACCTAGTGTTTAATAATTACGGCAACAAATAATGCACAAAAACATAAAAATAGCAACAAGCAAATTCAGAGCCAGGAATATCTCTTAAGCAACTAAAACAATAATATATATGAAATAATAGTACATTAAAATAAAAAAAATAAGGCACATTGAGCTACAATAACTTAAAAGCACCATAGGCTCAGTAGGCATTAATTGATTGATTGATTGAAACTTGTATTAGTAGATTTCACAGTACAGTACATATTCCGTACAATTGATCACTAAATGGTAACATCCCAATAAGTTTTTCAACGTTAATCAATTACTTAATAAATGACCAAGTCGAGGTGATCTACCTCATATATACACAACTTTAACGACGCCCTGCGCGAAACCATTGATAACATAGCACCGCTAAAGTTAAAAAAGGCTCCAAAAAAGCGCACCCCGTGGTTTACAGAAGAAACTAGAGCTCAGAAATTATTATGCAGAAAGCTGGAACGCAAATGGCGCACGACTAAACTTGAGGTGCACCATCAAGCATGGAGTGATGGCTTAATAACTTATAAACGCATGCTTACCTTAGCTAAAGCTAAATATTACTCAAATCTCATCCACCGTAATAAAAACGATCCTAAATTTTTGTTTAGTACGGTAGCATCGCTAACCCAACAAGGGACCCCTTCCAGTAGCTCAACCCACTCAGCTGATGACTTTATGCAATTCTTTAGTAAGAAAATTGAAGTCATTAGAAAGGAGATTAAAGACAATGCGTCCCAGCTACAACGGGGTTCTATTAACACTGATACGATGGTATATACGGCGGATACTGCCCTCCAAAATAGTTTCTCTCGTTTTGAGGAAATAACATTGGAGGAATTGTTACAACGTGTAAATGGAATAAAACAGACAACATGTTTACTTGACCCTCTTCCTGGGAAACTGATCAAGGAGCTCTTTGTATTATTAGGTCCATCAGTGCTAAATATTATAAACTTATCACTCTCCTCGGGCACTGTTCCCCTAGCATTCAAAAAAGCGGTTATTCATCCTCTTCTTAAAAGACCTAACCTCGATCCTGACCTCATGGTAAACTACCGACCGGTGTCTCACCTTCCCTTTATTTCAAAAATCCTCGAAAAAATTGTTGCGGAGCAGTTAAATGAACACTTAGCGTCTAACAATCTATGTGAAACCTTTCAATCCGGTTTCAGGGCAAATCACTCCACGGAGACAGTCCTCGCAAAAATGACTAATGATCTATTGCTAACGATGGATTCTGATGCGTCATCTATGTTGCTGCTCCTCGATCTTAGCGCTGCTTTCGATACCGTCGATCATAATATTTTATTAGAACGTATCAAAACACGAATTGGTATGTCAGACTCAGCCCTGTCTTGGTTTAACTCTTATCTTACTGATAGGATGCAGTGTGTCTCCCATAACAATGTGACCTCGGACTACGTTAAGGTGACGTGTGGAGTTCCCCAGGGTTCGGTCCTTGGCCCTGCACTCTTCAGCATCGACATGCTGCCGCTAGGTGAAATCATACGCAAATACGGTATTTGCTTTCACTGTTATGCTGATGACACCCAACTCTACATGCCCCTAAAGCTGACCAACACGCCGGATTGTAGTCAGCTGGAGGCGTGTCTTAATGAAATTAAACAATGGATGTCCGCTAACTTTTTGCAACTCAACGCCAAAAAAACGGAAATGCCGATTATCGGTCCTGCTAGACACCGAACTCTATTAATAATACAACTCTAACATTTGACAACCAAACAATTAAACAAGGCGACACGGTAAAGAATCTGGGTATTATCTTCGACCCAACCCTCTCCTTTGAGGCACACATTAAAAGCGTTACTAAAACGGCCTTCTTTCATCTCCGTAATACCGCTAAAATTCGCTCCATTCTGTCCACTAAAGACGCTGAGATCATTATCCATGCGTTTGTTACGTCTCGCCTCGACTACTGTAACGTATTATTTTCGGGTCTCCCCATGTCTAGCATTAAAAGATTACAGTTGGTACAAAATGTGGCTGCTAGACTTTTGACAAGAACAAGAAAGTTTGATCACATTACGCCTGTACTGGCTCACCTGCACTGGCTTCCTGTGCACTTAAGATGTGACTAAGGTTTTACTACTTACGTATAAAATACTACACGGTCTAGCTCCATCCTATCTTGCCGATTGTATTGTACCATATGTCCCGGCAAGAAATCTGCGTTCAAAGGACTCCGGCTTATTAGTGATTCCCAAAGCCCAAAAAAAGTCTGCGGGCTATAGAGCGTTTTCCGTTCGGGCTCCAGTACTCTGGAATGCCCTCGCGGTAGAAGCATTTAAGTCTCACCTTAAAACTCATTTGTATACTCTAGCCTTTAAATAGACTCCCTTTTTAGACCAGTTGATCTGCCGTTTCTTTTCTTTTTCTTCTATGTCCCACTCTCCCTTGTGGAGGGGGTCCGGTCCGATCCGGTGGCCATGTACTGCTTGCCTGTGTATCGGCTGGGGACATCTCTGCGCTGCTGATCCGCCTCCGCTTGGGATGGTTTCCTGCTGGCTCCGCTGTGAACGGGACTCTCGCTGCTGTGTTGAATCCGCTTTGGACTGGACTCTCGCGACTGTGTTGGATCCATTATGGATTTAACTTTCACAGTATCATGTTAGACCCGCTCGACATCCATTGCTTTCCTCCTCTCCAAGGTTCTCATAGTCATCATTGTCACCGACGCCCCACTGGGTCATTATTGTCACCGATGTCCCACTGGGTGTGAGTTTTCCTTGCCCTTATGTGGGCCTACCGAGGATGTCGTGGTGGTTTGTGCAGCCCTTTGAGACACTAGTGATTTAGGGCTATATAAGTAAACATTGATTGATTGATTGATATACATACACACACACACACACACTCACACACACATATGTATATATATATACATATATATATATATATATATATATATATATATATATATATATACACACACATATATATATATATATATATATATACACACACATATATATATATATATATATATATACACACACATATATATATATATATATATATATATAGATATACACACATATATATATATATACATACATACATTTATATATACAGTATATAATGTATATTTATTTATTTTGCCGTTTTTGTTCACATGTTAAAGGTGTTTTAATGAAAAAACATGCATGTCTAACATATAGATTCCTATCTTTCATTAAGACAAGAATATAAGTTGGTGTATTACCTGATTCTGATGACTTGCATTGATTGGAATCAGACAGTAAAGTGCTGATAACTTCCACGTTTTCAAATGGAGGAGAAAAAAAGTTCCTCTTTTTTGTTTAATACAACATGAAACTCGTTGGTTTTTGGCATCTTATTTGTCCAGCTTCCATATTTGTTTTTATACACTTTACAATAAATTCATTGGTGGCAAACTCCGTAGCTTTCTAGCTTGTATGCTCTGGCTTTCGGAGACTCTTATTTTGTTAGCGCAGCCTCGATGGAGCAGCACTTTTATTGTTAAGACAGGAACTGTGCGATCAGTCTTTAGGCTTTTGATGGGAAGTACGGTTGAAATAAAGTGTCTTTTTTCCTTTACACTTTTGATTGATTGATTGAAACTTTTATTAGTAGATTGCACAGTACAGTACATATTCCGTACAATTGACCACTAAATGGTAACACCCCAATAAGTTTTTCAACTTGCTTAAGTCGGGTAATACGTGTGACGGTCATGTGACCGCCTGGCTCTGTTTGATTTGTCCAACGTCACCAGTGACTGCATGTGATTGGTGAAACGCAGGCATGCGTAGATCCTACTTTGAAAAACCAAAACAAGCATAATAGATCGATAAAAAAAAGTAGCGAGTAGCAAGCTGAATGTAGATAAATGGAGCGGAGTAAGAGTAGCGTTTCTTCTCTATAAATATACTCAAGTAAAAAGAAAAGTATGTTGCATAAAAACTACTCTCAGAAGTACAATTTATCCCAAAAGTTACTCGAGTAGATGTAACGGAGTAAATGTAGCGCGTTACTACCCACCTCCGTTTATAGGAAATCAAAATTGAGCTGTCTGGCCACAACACCCAGCAATATGTTTGGGGGAGAATAGGTGAGGCCTTTAATCCCAGGACCACCATCCCTACCGTCAAGCATGGTGGTGGTAGTATTATGTTCTGGACCTGTATTAATGCCAATGGAACTGCTGCTTTACAGATAGTAAAAAAGGACAATTAAAAAGGAGAATTACCTCCAAATTCTTCAGGACAATCTAAAATCCTCAGCCCGGAGGTTGGGTCTAGGGCACAGTTGGGTGTTCCAACAGGACAATGACCCCAAACACGCATCAAAAGTGTTAAAGGAATGGCTAAATCAGGCGGGAGTGAAGGTTTTAGAATGGCCCTCCCGAAGTCCCGACTAAACGTGCAGACAATGCTGAAGAAACAAGTCCATGTCCTAAAACCAACACATTTAGCTGAACTGCACCAATATTGTCAAGAAGAGTGGTTTAAAACTTCAACCAGAAGCTTGCCAGAAGCTTGTGGATAGCTACCAAAAGCGCCTCTTTGCAGTGAAACTTGCCAAGGGACATGTAAGCAAATATTAACATTGCTGTGTGTATACTTTTGACCCAGCAGATTTGGTCACATTTTCTGTGGACCCATAATAAATGCCTAAAAGAACCACACTTCATGATTTTTTTTTTGTGACCAACAAGTATGTGCTCCAATCACTCTATCACAAGAAAATAAGAGTTGTCGAACTAATTGGAAACTCAAGACTGCCAAGACAATATGTTCTTTAAAGTCAAAGTTAAAGTACTAATGATTGTCACACACACACTAGACGTGGTGAAATTTGTCCTCTGCATTTTACCCATTCTCTTGTTCACCCCCTGGGGTGTGAGCGGAGCAGTGAGCAGCAGCGGTGGCTGCGCCCGGGTATCATTTTGGTGATTTAACCCCTAATGCCAACCCTTGATGGTGAGTGCCAAGCCTTGGAGGTATTGGGTCCCATTTTTATAGTCTTTGGTATGACTTGGGGGGATTTCAACTCACAACCTACCGATCTCAGGACGGACACTCTAACCTCAAGGCCACTGAGCAGGCTTTACAAGCATATGTAGCGTAGTTGTATTATACACATATCTGTAAACCGGTTAGTACAATTTCTTGCAGGACATGAATGATGCATCTCCGGTCACTCTTGCCATATCCAACATGACTTCAGCGCTCAATGCGGCATCTACGTAAAAAGTACTTGTCAATGGGCGGAACAATTACACAGAAGGCAGAGGTCCAACGTATGTTCTTGTGCCTCGCTAATATATTCTTAAAGGCCTACTGAAACCCACTACTACCGACCACGCAGTCTGATAGTTTATATATCAATGATGAAATATTAACATTGCAACACATGCCAATACGGCCTTTTTAGTTTACTAAATTGCAATTTTAAATTTCTCGCCAAGTGTCGTGTTGAAAACTTTGCGGTATGATGACTCGTATGATGACGCGTGCGTTTGACGACACCGGTTGTAGCGGACATTATTTTCCAGCCCTTCCCAAGCTATAAGTAGTCTGCTGTAATCGCATAATTACACAGTATTCTGGACATCTGTGTTGCTGAATCTTTTGCAATTTGTTCAATTAATAATGGAGAAGTCAAAGTAGAAAGAAGGAGGTGGGAAGCTTTTAGCCTTTAGCCACAAAAACACAGCCGGTGTTTCCCTGTTTAAAATTCCCGAAGATGAAGCTTTACTATGGATCAGAGCGGTCAAGCAAACATGGATCCCGACTACATGTCATCCGGCAGTTTTCGGTGAGAAAACTGTGGTAATAAGTCGCCTCTTACCGGAGACATCAGCGGAGCTTCCGTCCTGCTGCAGCTGCCGTGACTTCCCTCAGAGACTCTGGCGTCAACACACCCCTGAGGCCACACCCCTCCGACTTTCAGGTACTATTTAATCTCACTAAAACACTAGCAACACATAAGCAGATAAGGGATTTTCCAGAATTATCCTAGTAAATGTGTTTAATAACATCTGAATCGCTCCCACTGCAATCGCCTTTTTTCGTTTGTTTAACTTTTATTTTTATTTTTTTTTCTTTTCTAGTCCATCCATCCATCCATCATCTTCCGCTTATCCGAGGTCGGGTTGCGGGGGCAGCAGCCTAAGCAGGGAAGCCTACACTTCCCTCTCCCCAGCCACTTCGTCTAGCTCTTCCCGGGGGATCCCGAGGCATTCCCAGGCCAGCCGGGAGACATAGTCTTCCCAACGTGTCCTGGGTCTTCCCCGTGGCCTCTTACCGGTTGGACGTGCCCTAAACACCTCCCTAGGGAGGCGTTCGGGTGGCATCCTGACCAGATACCCGAGCCACCTCATCTGGCTTCTCTCGATGTGGAGGAGCAGCGGCTTTACTTTGAGTACATTTCGGCCGCTTGTATTCGTGATCTTATCCTTTCGGTCATGACCCAAAGCTCATGACCATAGGTGAGGATGGGAACGTAGATCGACCGGTAAATTGAGAGCTTTGCCTTCCGGCTCAGCTCCTTCTTCACCACAACGGATCGATACAATGTCCGCATTACTGAAGACGCCTCACCGATCCGCCTGTCGATCTCACGATCCACTCTTTTCCCACTCGTGAACAAGACTCCTAGGTACTTGAACTCCTCCTTCACTCTAAATTTCCTCATCCTCGAATCTTTCATCTTTGCTCAAATTAAAGGGGAAATTGTCGCTTTCTCGATCTGAATAGCTCTAGCTGCTGCTGGCTATGATTGTAAACGATGTGAGGATGTGAGGAGCCCTACAACCCATGACGTCACGCGCACATTGTCTTCTACTTCTGGTAAAGGCAAGGCTTTTTTATTAGCGGCCAAAAGTTGCAAACTTTATCGTGGATGTTCTCTACTAAATCCTTTCAGCAAAAATATGGCAATATCGCGAAATGATCAAGTATGACACATAGAATGGACCTGCTATCCCCGTTTGAATAAGAAAATCTCATTTCAGTAGGCCTTTAACAATACTGAAGAAGAATGGGTGAATCACTCCTATATTTCAATTACGCAGGGCTTTCCCAACAACAAAGACTGCGTTTTGAAGCACAAGAGGCAAAGATATGGATGTCCTTTTTTTTTTTTTTTTTTTTGCAAAAGTCAGCATAAATGAATCAATCAGAAGAGTGATTTAAGTATAGCGTGGAAATAGTAGTGGGTACTACAAACATGTTCATCCCAAGAGAGACAGGGCATGATGCTGGGTTCAAAGCCGAGCAACACTTCCATGCATAAATCCCTATTTCCTTCATGTTGTGTGAATGTGAGAGTTGATTACCCTCTGAAAGACTACAATCTCTATGGAAGGGCGCAAGGTCGGTTGGTTTTGATGGTCAGCCAATGCTGTTTTTTGTTTTTGTTTTTTTTATTCAGACGTGTTGATTCCTTTTTAAAGGTTGGCTGCATGCATCCATGTGTAAAAGAAACACTTTGTATTATGGATCAATACGACGTCTGCTTTCGCCATGTGACTCAAAGTGAAAGTGAAGCGGGAACATCTCAGGATTGGACTCCCACACATGACCAGATGCATCAAACAAACAAACAACAAAGTGCTTCCTACACAACAAGCCGATGTATTTGATTCCGTTTGCACTTTATCCGTGTATTCGCCATTGTGTCTTGTCCTAAAAAAAAAAAAAGCCATAGTGACAGCAAAACAACACGCTACCCGGCTTGTTTTGTCTCGCTAAGGTATTTGACCCCACGTGACCTCAGGAGAGACAGTGATTCAGGCTGGCATCCCTCCTGCTTCCACTCCCACATGGTTTTGACTTCTTCTTTTCCACTCCTTCCAGATTTCACAACGACGGCCGCATTCTGGACGTCTTCCAGAGGCTCACCGCTAAGGAGGGGACTTACTTTGTACCGCAGGACTTGGAGCTGTCCAATCAGGAGCTGAGCTACATTGTCAAGAAGGCGGAGCAATGGAGGGGTTTTAATGGCGAGAGGCGCAAGGTAAGCAAGTCTCTTCTTGTGGCTCCACAGAAAATCCTCATCATTAACCCTTTGTTGATTAAACATGTGCTTCTTAGTCCCCCAAAATTTTGTGGTGCACAACCCGAGGGTCCCTGGTTCAAATCCCACCTAGTACCAACTTCGTCACCTCCGTTGTGTCCTGAGCAAGACACTTCACCCTTGCTCCTGACGGGTGCTGGTTGGCGCCTTGCATGGCAGCTCCCTCCATCAGTGTGAATGTGTGTGTGAATGGGTAAATGTGGAAGTAGTGTCAAAGCGCTTTGAGTACCTTGAAGGTACAAAAGCGCTATACAAATACAACCCATTTATCATTTATCATTAATTGGACTAATTGTCACTTTATATGACATAACTAGGGACAGTATCAATTAAAAGCCCGGATCAATACCACTCTCAATGTGGTTAATTTGTATTTATTATTTACTGGTCTATGCACCTCCGTTTCCCATATTGAGACCATATTTAATGCTGTATGTTGTAGTATTGATTTTTACCATGGGTGTCTTTTGATTCACCATGGGTGTGTTGTTTGGTCTAATCCAGTGTTTTTCACTAGTGCACCGAGAGATACAGTCTGGTGTGCCATGGGAGATGATGCAATTTCACCTATTTAGGTTAAAACTATTCTTTGCAAACTAGTAATTATAATCCGCAAATGTGCCATTGTTGAGTGTCGGAGAAACCATGTAATACTTAAAGACAGCAGGAGGCTGAGTGGAGGTAAAAGGGTATCAAATGCTTAAACCAAAAATCAACAAAAGGTAAGTGCCGCTAAGAAAAAGGCGTTGAAGCTTAGGGAAGGCTATGCAAAACTAAACTAAAACTGAACTGGCTGTAAAGTAAATTAAAACACGATGCTGGACGACAGCAAATACTTACAGCGTGTAGAGCAGCAGATGGCGTCCACAAAGTACATCCGAACATGACATGACAATCAACAATATCCACACAAAGTAGGACAGCGACAACTTAAATAGTTTTGATTGCTAAAACAAAGCATGTGCTGGGAATAGCGCATAAGGAAGACATGGAACTGCTACGGGAAAATACCAACAAAACAGGTAAAGTCACCAAAATAGCAGCGCAAGACAAGAACTAAAACCCTACGCAGAGAAAGACACCAACAAACTCCAGATAAGTCACGGTGTGATGTGACATGTCGTTGACAGTATGTGACAAGACAAGAGCTAAAGTGATGCATGCTTTGTTATGGTTTAAATTTGTATCCAACACTTGTGAGAATGACTTTTTATTGTCAATATCAGCTGCTGAGTTAAAATGTTTTAATGTTTTCTGCTCGCAGCGTTTTCCAGATTTCTTTAATGAAAAGAATGTGCCTTGGCTCAAAAAAGTTGAAAAACACTGGTCTAATCCGGCCTTTTGTTTAAACTACATTGTGTAACTTCAACCATGCAGTGTAAATCCAGGCTACTACATGTATTACATGTAAATAGCATTGGTAGCTCATCCCAAGTAAAATTGGTGATGCTAATCAGTAGCATGCATGTGACCGAGGCCCTAGTGGCCACATGCGTGGACAGCACCTTTTAGCTCTTATTTCCAAAATTGTGTAAACTACTGAATTGCGGTCTTATGCCGACACATGACCACTTATACTGCTGTCTGGTGGTGTCAGAATAGTATAGCATACAATAGAATTTAGGACAAAAAAAGTGTCAGAAAAAAAAATTGCCTTTCACTACACATGAAGTACACATTTGTGTTCTTATGTACTAAGTACATATAATCAAAAGATGATTTTTAGTTTTTATTCTAATTAGGGTCTAATAAGCCCACACAGCAAAGAGAAATGAAAAGAGGTTAATAAAGCTAAAGCATCTTGAAAAGTGGACCCTTACTGTAAGTTTGAGTGTTTTCTATTCGGCATACTTGCTTTGTTTGCATTGCAAATTGCAACATTATCGAGAAGCAATTTGACTGAGTCTGCTCTGAGTGCTGCTTGAGTGAGTTTCCTCGCCAAGTATTTTTACCGATGTTTAGTCTACAACTGGACGTGACGTCTTGAGCACAATGACTTAATTATATTGTACGCAAACCGATACCTGGCAGTATCGACATATTTCGGTCAGTGCCTAAAACAATATCGAATTCGGAACCCATCCTAAAATGTATTTAAAAAATTGGAAAACATGCTAGCTTACATGTAAAAAGGATACCTTTAATAAATTATGGAAATCAGACAATGCACAATGACTTATTAGTTGCAAAGTCATGCCGGTGCCCTTGCAAAGGCATGTTTTTGTGTGCAATCTGCTCAGATTGCACACATCTGCTTCTTAGTCCCCCAAAATGTTGTGGTGATCTGTATAAAAATGTTACAGTTACAGGGAGAGTTTTGTCGAGTGCATATTGAGCTGTGTGAGAAATTTTAAGTCAAATTAAATTTTTGGTGTTAATGAATTTGTCAGAAAAAAAATAGCACAGGAAACAGTAGAGATGCACAGTTGGACACATTTTCACCCGTTTGTGTGCAGCGGTTCAAGATTAGTAGTGTTGCAGGCAAATACAGTATATAGTCTAATATACCGTAATTTAGGGACTTTAGAGCGCACCAAAAATATAGGCCGCACCCATATAATTTTACTTTGTACATATATTGGGTGCGAAAGTCTATAAGATATAGATATGCACAATGAAACATGAAATATTTACACAAACGTTAGTGAACATTCACAAATTTAACAAAAGACAGTGCCTCAACACGACAAACCTACGAGAACTGTCATTGAGCCTGATCTTCTTCATCCTTCTCTTCTTCCTCCTTCCTATCTTGGCCTGGTAGAGATGGTGGATTTACGTTCGCTGCAGCTGTTGTTTTCTTTTTTGGTGGTCTTGTCGATTATCTTTGGCATTGGGGCTGCATCGTTTGCATTTTCTTTCTTTTTCTTCATGACAAGGGTGAGTCCATAACACACTAAATGGCTGACTGAATGATTGTGATTGTGCATTTTATTTTACGTAAACTATTGCATTGGTCCACCGTGACCCTAAATTGAAGTGGCAGAAATTATGTTAACCTAGAAAAATGTATCCCCAGCATTGTATATAGCTTGGGAAAAAAGTCGCGACTAATAGTCCATAAATTATGGCAATGCACAGACTCGTTTCAATTTAAATGATTGCATTTTCTTTAGTTACATTTCAAAAAGCTGGGAACTCATCTCAGCGGTATTTAACTTCATTGTAATTAGCAAAGGATAATTACCAAAACAGAAGCCTAACTAGAAGGCCGCCTGGTTAGTGTTTGAAAACCATAATCCAGTGATATTTCAATCATATTATTCATTATACAATTTTTTTTAAAAGACTGAGGAATATGCTACACCTTTATCTCAACGTGCGCTGGGCAACTCAATGTCACACACTTTGCATAAATATCGGTGTCCATGAAATTTGACAGCCAGGCACGGGGTCAACGGCGACAACACAGGAGTGAGACGTTGTATTAGCGCCAAGCCCACACCGCCGATGTCAAATCTTTGCAAAGCGAGTGAAAATGTGACTTGTCGAGATAAGGGAAATAGAACTTGGCCAGGCCCCTCTTTAATTTAGTCTGGAGGATTTGTAGCGGCACATGCTCTTCATCTTCATTAACTCCCTTTTGCTCTTTGCACATAAGCCTACAAAAACTCTGAAATACAGTAAGCATTCATGTAGGTACTACATTAATTTTCAGTCAAACTATTGTCAACAAATTGTGCAGCGTTTTAACCTTAACCCAACCGGTATTATTGCAAAGTCTATTTATAATCAACAATTACAGCTGAAGGAAATACAAAAAAAAAAAAATGTAGGAAAATTCCTATTGTCTCTAATTTAGCATTACATGTTAACATAATCTGTATGTCATTTAACGGTGGGTTATTGCACTTTTTAAAAGAAATCATATCTTTATTGGAATAATTTACCAATGTGCAATTATTTTTGTCACTTTCCCCTCTCATTACCTATTCATAACGCACAGGGAAAAAATATATAACTATAACAAAAAGGCAAAGGAGCCGCCCGACGAGAGCTGAAACTAATATTTTGCAACTCTAATGATTTTTTGCATCCCTAATTAGATAGAATAGGGTTGATATGATTAGGTCAGGATGTAGTGTTTTTCATTAAAAATACATTTCAGAAACTGCATTCCAAATGTGCCCCTGCAATTAAATAATGAATCCCCCGCATTTCTTATTATGAACTCAATTAATATGAGAGGCAAGGGCGAAATTTTTAATAAGAGTCGGCCACAAGGCCTTCATTAGCTGGCTGAGATTTGAAAGGAGGGATGAGGGAAAAGAAAAAAACGGGGTCTCTGTGTCTAATTTTACTATACTGGGAACATTTAGAAAGGTATTGAACAGGATGCACGTTTAAACCAAGGGACGGCCAAACATATTTATGTGATTTTAGCTAACAGAAAACAGGTAAAATAATAATGTTTATATTTTGGGCTTACCTTTTATATGTTTCAGTGATTGTTTATTTATCAGGTTTTGTGCAAGACCAACAGTGTGAGAAATATTTACTTGACCCCAAGTTTACCACTCAGTCCATAATTGCAACGGAAGATTTATCCAAACAGCAAAAGAAAAAGAAAAAAAAAAGACAAGAAAATGAAAAAATAGACAGCAAAAGATACTTTTGTAGTGTTTTCCTCTGTTTTGGTATTATTTCCTGTCCATATTTTGCTGTACCCCTCAGTTCTTGTGCTGTGTGTCCTGCAAAGTTTTTACCTCAAATTCAGAGTGCTGGTCTCCTCACCTGTTCCTGGTTGTCAATCAGGAGATTTTCCTGCCCTGATTGCCAAACAAGAGGGTTTGTTTGCCAGCGTTTCCTTAATGACACGTGTTCATTGTCTTTTTGTATTCTATATGCATACTATTTATAACTACTTTGTGTTGCTTCCCCTTTCCTTTGTTTTCCTTTATCAGAGTTTTTTTCTTTTCTAGCAATCTTATTTTGGTTATCTGAGCGCTATTCTCCTCGCCTGTTCCTGATTGGCAATCAAGAGGGTTTATTTACCAGTGTCGCCTGCCTTAATGCTGGTTAACTGTTATGTGTGTATGTCTCACGTTGTTGTTTGTGCAACCTATATTATTTTCTTCTGCCTATACTTATTTAATGAAATAACCTTCTGAGCCGCTCTTCGCCTTCTGCCTCTGGATCCTGGGTCCACGCCAATCGTAACCATGCACAACCGTGACAGCCTCGATTAGGGTGGGGCTGGGTTGCCGGGTGCCATTTTTGCATCTTAAGGTCACAGTGCCAGGCATCATCCGAGAAAATCCTGAGCTAAAACTTCGAGATGCCGAGGGACAGCCTGAAAGTCTTACCAGATTTAGAGAGAATCTAGACAAAAAAACAAATGAGATGTGTGCAACACTGATGACCAACTACTAGAAACATCTCATCTCGCCAACAGGGGTTTATCTATCAAGTACTACAAGGTGTGTCAGGAGAGTCCCAGGAGTGGTGTCACAAAAGTTATATTTCAAATCCAAACTACAACATGCAATTGTCCCTCTTTGAAGTAAAACTAGTCCCATGCACATTCCCAGCCTTCTCTGCCATTTATAGTGGGGGGATTCTTTCATAGTTCACGACGTCCTCCAAACAATGTCCAACTTGATAACACCAGAAAGAGTGAAACAATCACAAGGCAATATTCTGCTCAAGGCATTGTGAGCCACAACTTTCGCCTCTTTTTTTGCACACTGAAAAAAAAAAAAAAATGCAGCAAGACCTATTTGTAGAGACGTGCTGGTTGATGGTCTTCACATTGAAGATGTTTTGCTTGGGGGTCAAATTTCCCTCAATTACAGGAAGATGGATTTATAACCTTTTTAAATGTTATTACCGTAAGTTAGGGATTAAAAACCCCTACTTTGTTTATTATGTTCTTTAAGGGTGTATGTAAACTTTGGACCTCTACTGTATATTGTTATCACAGGGTGCTGATATCTCAATACACATTTTAGGCCGTATGGCCCATTTCTAAAGCTTACCTTAAAAGCCTACTGAAATTAGAGTTTCTTATTTAAACGGGGATAGCAGGTCCATTCTATGTGTCATACTTGATCATTTTGCGATATTGCCATATTTTTGCTGAAAGGATTTAGTAGAGAACATCGACGATAAAGTTTGCAACGTTTGGTCGCTAATAAAAAAGCCTTGCCTTTACCGGAAGTAGCAGACGATATGCGCGTGACATCACGGGTTGTAGGGCTCCTCACATCCTCACATTGTTTATAATCATAGCCTCCAGCAGCAAGTGCAATTCGGACCGAGAAAGCGACGATTTCCCCATGAATTTGAGCGAGGATGAAAGATTTGTGAATGAGGAAATTTAGAGTGAAGGACTAGAAATATATATATATAAAAAAAAAAAGGTGATTGCAGTGGGAGCGATTCAGATGTTATTAGACACATTTACTAAGATGTAGCTGAGATAGGCGCCAGCGCCCCCGCGAACCCAAAAGGGAATAAGCGGTAGGAAAATGGATGGATTGATCGAATTCTGGAAAATCCCTTATCTGCCTATTGTGTTGCTAGTGTTTTAGTGAGATTAAATAGTACCTGATAGTCGGAGGGGTATGGCCACGGGTGTGTTGACCCAGTGTCTCTGAGGGAAGTCACACAGCTGCAGCAGGACGGAAGCTCCGCCGATGTCTCCGGTAAGAGACGACTTATTACCACAATTTTCTCACCGAAAAATGCCGGTTGACATGTGATCGGGATCCATGCTCGCTTGACCGCTCTGTTCCATAGTAAAGCTTCACCTTCGGGAATTTTAAACAAGGAAACACCGGCTGTGTTCGTGTGGCTAAAGGCTAAAAGCTTCCCACCTCCTTCTTTCTACTTTGACTTCTCCATTATTAATTGAACAAATTGCAAAAGATTCAGTGACACAGATGTCCAGAATACTGTGTAATTATGCGATTAAAGCAGACTACTTATAGATTGGATCGGGGCGGAAAATAATGTCCGCTACAACCCGAGACATCAAACGCACGCGTCATCATACCCGTCATCATACCGCGACGTTTTCAACATGACAATTCGCGGGAAATTTAAAATTGCAATTTAGTAAACGAAAAATGCCGTATTGGCATGTGTTGCAATGTTAATATTTCATCATTGATATATAAACTATCAGATTGCGTGGTCGGGAGTAGTGGGTTTCAGTAGGCCTTTAATAATGGACAAGAATCTTCCCATCCCCAATGTCTCTAATGCTGTAATGTTCTGAGTTACGGAGGGTTCTAGAGAGCTATGACGGCTTCAGTAATGAGCCCCATTAATTATGTAAAGGAAGTGATGCAGGCGGACCTTATTAATTGTCTCCTGTCACCCTCCCTTGGATCACCGTACCTAGAAGGGAGGCGTTAAATCCAGTAATACTTAAACAGGTGCGCAAACTGTTTAGTCAGAGCCACTGCAATGACAATGACAGAGTAGAGCGTCGGCTTTCCTGCTGAAAACCTTGTTTGCTACTAATTCATCCACATGCAAAGTTTCCCGGTGGTGCTGACATTGGGGTAATTGAAGGAGAGGGCAGATTAAAAAGAAAGCAGGAGGATGGCTAAGAGGCGGTTTGGCGCCGTGGCCCCGGAGATGTTTTCGCAACCTGATTGCATCAACACTCCGCCGTGCCGTTTGTCTTCGCGTGTCTAGTTAATGGATTACCTCGGCAGGCAAATTTGGGAACACCCAAGGTGATTTGCAACAGCCGTGTGGTTTGTAGGGGATGCATCCTTCAGTGCACATTGCAGCTGTTATGATAGCTTGAAGATGGAGGCTCACCTGTTTTATTATTTATGCCGCTGTCATCAATGACAGTGAAGATGCAATTGCAGTTGCAACAATACCAATATTTTGGTACCTGTACTGGTACTAAAATTATTTTGGTACTTTTCGGTACTTTTCTAAATAAAGGGTACCACAAAAAAAATGCATTAATGGCTTTACTTTAACAAAAAATCTTAGGGTACATCAAACATATGTTTCTTATTGCAGTTAAGTCCTTATATAAAATAGTGAACATACCAAACAACTTGTCTTTTAGTAGTAAGTAAACAAACATCCATCCATCCATTTTCTACCGCTTATTCCCTTTTGGGGTCGCGGGGGCGCTAGCGCCCATCTCAGCTACAATCGGGCGGAAGGCGGGGTACACCCTGGACAAGTCGCCACCTCATCGCAGAGTAAACAAACAAAGACTCCTAATTAGTCTGCTGACATATGCAGTAACATATATTGCCATTTATCTACCTATTATTTTCTCAACATTATTAAAGACAAGCGGTAGAAAATGAATTTTTAATCTACTTCTTCATTTACTGTTAATATCTGCTTAGTTTCTATTTTAACATAATCTATCTACACTTCTGTTAAAATTTAATAATCACTTATTGTCACACCCCGCCTCGGGTGAAGGTAATGTAACCTTTGCAAACCAGACTTTCAAACCAAGGATGGCAAGGCACGCAGTGGGTAAAAGTACACAAACATTGATTGAAATCCCAAAAGTGTCAAGAGATGAACATTAGGAGAAAGAAACAAAGCACCCAAAATCTCAATAGATGTTTGATGCATGGAGACCGAAACTCTTGTTTAGGACAGAGAACCTCCTCTGATAGTGACAGACAGCAGACTGGCAGAAAAATTGCATTTTCCCACTTAAATAGCTCATGGCCCCAACCACTATCTGGGACCAATTTGACAAGGGGAATTAAAGGGGAACATCATCACTATTTCAAAAGGGTTAAAAATAATAAAAATCAGTTCTCAGTGGCTTGTTGTATTTTTTGAAATTTTTTTCAAAATTTTACCGGTCCCGGAATATCCCTAAAAAAAGCTTTAAAGTGCTTGATTCTCGCTTTTTGCGATGCGACTATCCATTTCCCTGTGACGTCATACAGTGCTGCCAATGTAAACAAACAATGGCGAATAGCACAGCAAGATATAGCGACATTAGCTCGGATTCAGACTCGGATTTCAGCGGTTTAAGCGATTCAACAGATTACGCATGCATTGAAACGGATGGTTGGAGTATGAAAGTACTGAAGAAGAAACTGAAGCTATTGAGCCAATAGCTATTGACGCTATTCATAGCCATAGCATGGCCGAATAGCTGCGTTAGCATCGCCGGTAAAATGTGCGGACCAAACGACCAGGACTTTCGCATCTCGTGACACTGAAGCAACTTGAATCCTTCGATTGGTAAGTGTTTTTTTCGCATTAAATGTGGGTGGAAGGAAACATAATTTAGTTGCAAATGCATCTGCAGGTTATCCATACATCTCTGTGCCATGTCTGCTTTAGCACCGCCGGTAAATAGCATGTTAGCATCGATTAGCGTAGCATGTTAGCATCGATTAGCTGGCAGTCAACATCAACAAAACTCACCTTTGTGAATTTGTTGACTTTATCGTTGCAAATGTATCTGCAGGTTATCCATACATCTCTGTGCCATGTCTGCTTTAGCACCGCCGGTAAATAGCATGTTAGCGTCGATTAGCATAGCATGTTAGCATCGATTAGCTGGCAGTCACGCTGCAACCAAATATGTCTGATTAGCACATAAGTCAACATCAACAAAACTCACCTTTGTGATTTTGTTGACTTTATCGTTACAAATGCATCTGCAGGTTATCCATACATCTCTGTGCCATGTCTGTCATCGCCGGTAAAATGTGGAGACACTCTGGCACATTCAATGGGGGTCTGGCGGCAGACACTTTCGCATCTTCGGGCCAGTGGTGCAACTTGAATCCCTCCCTGTTAGTGTTGTAACACCCTCCGACAACACACCGACGAGGCAAAGTTCCAAAAAATAGTCAAAAAAACGGAAAATAACAGAGCTGAGACCCAATGTTTGCAATGTGTTGAAAATTAAAATGGCGGCCGTATTACCTCGGAGACGTCACGTTCTGACGTCATCGCAAAAATAGAGCGATAAACAGAAAGGCGTTTAATTCGCCAAAATTCACCCATTTAGAGTTCGGAAATCGGTTAAAAAAATATATGGTCTTTTTTCTGGACCATCAAGGTATATATTGACGCTTACATTGGTCTGGTGATAATGTTCCCCTTTAAGAACAGTTCTTTTGTAAATTACACCATAAATAACCATCACATGTACCCCGCCTTCCGCCCGATTGTAGCTGAGACAGGCGCCAGCGCCCCCCGCGACCCCGAAAGGGGATAAGCGGTAGAAATGGATGGATGTCTAAAAAGTATTCACGTAGTACTTGTGTATTTGTAAAGCAGTCATTTTTGTGCGGAGTGTATTTAGGCTTAAACAACACAACTTTCAAATGTCCAGTGTCCCTCCGCAACACCCAGCTCCTGACAATCATGGTTCGGCCCAAATTAGGCCTAATTAGTCAAAGCAGGTGTGCTCACCTATATAAATCCCTCAGCCCCACCCTGACTCTTTTAGCCACACATTCAGAGCCATGGTGAGTGACAGGTTACAATTGTTGAGCATGCTTTCCACTGACTAAAAAAATGCTTTTCACTAACACGATTGAATGTTTGTGGTTTGTCAATGTTGAGCTTCCTAACAAATGTGCACGCTTTGAGAGGAAGCCTAAAGGTCAAACAGTGACAGGGTGGAGTCAAACTGTCACATTTATTCTTCTGTTGTTTGATACTTTACATTCATTTTGGATAATACCACAAATTTGGGTATCAATCCGATACCAAGTACAGGATCATATATTGGTCATATCCTCAACTGTCCAGGGACATATTTCCTGAGTTTATAAACATAATGTCCATTTTTTAGAAACAAAAGCAGATGTTGTGATACCAAAAAATATCAACATTATCATAGTATTGACTAGATATGTGCCTGTACTTGATATCATCACACTGGATGTTAGGTCTCGATCCACCAAAAGCGTTTGTGTACATTTTGACGCCAGTGAGCTACGGTGTGTAGTGAAGCATGTTAAACTATTCCTCGTCCTGCAGGGATGATACTTGTAAGAAACGTACTGTATTTGTCGCCATGGAGACCAGGATTAGTGATTTAGTAGTCGCTAAAACACTGCCGACGGCAGATAGACGTTAGCCGCTAGTTAGCTAGCCATGTCTTAAAGCACCTCTTCCTCAGGGCGTTTCAGTGTTATAACGTCACCTTTATCGTCCGTTCTCCCTTTTCTGTCTACACACTGTGTCTGCTTGTAAGTACTCCTTGTGTTCCGCCGAACATGCTCCTCTCCTCGTACACCAGCAATGACACGACGTGACTTAATTTGACGCGGGCGCGGGAGAGTGCTGGACCGGTACTTTTCAGAGACGGTATCGTACCGAAAATGATTCATTAGTATCGCGGTACTATACTAACACCAGGTCACGCACAGGCATCCTCCATAAAGGGATACACCCCTACCAGGAGGATCGTCATACTCGTTCGAGTGACCAGCCTCAGTCAAAAAGAGCACAGTCCGAGGAACAGCCAAGATACTGTGGGGACGACACTTCGCCCTTGCTCCTGATGGGTGCTCGTTAGCGCCTTGCATGGCAGCTCCTTCCATCAGTGTGTGAATGGGTAAATGTGGAAGTAGTGTCAAAGCGCTTTGAGTACCTTGAAGGTAGAAAAGCGCTATACAAGTACAACCCATGTATCATTTATAACCCTCTGGTAGAGGACCCAAGCTTGAGGCTGACACAGACAACCCACTGGGGTGAGTTTTTTTATTATATATATATATATATATATATATATATATATATATATATAATTAGTAGTTTTTTTGCATAGATTATATATTTATTTGTGTTTTGCATAACTATACTTTTTTTTGTTAACTGCCAAAAGAAATATATAAAAAACAAGTACACTATTGTGGACGCTGGTTATCAGCAGGTTATACGATACGCCGTCTTATATTCAGAGACTAGTTACAGTTATACTTCTCCACAAGCTTTTCTTCCTGTCACTCCCACACACCCATGATCTGCAGAGTTGTAAAAAAAGAAAAAGATCATCAAAAAGTTGGGCAAGTTTGCAAACTTTAGGTTATTTTTTTTACAAGGCAAAAAATATAAAACACAATAACTCAATCCAGTAAGTAAATGCCATACAAGGCAGGTGTACCCAATTGAGTCTGCAGTGATTGTATTTAGTTTGGGGCGGCATGGCGTAGTGGGTAGAGCGGCCGTGCCAGAAACCTGAGGGTTACAGGTTCGCTTCCCACCTATTGACATCCAAATCGCTGCCGTTGTGTCCTTGGGCAGGACACTTCACCCTTGCCCCCAGTGCCGCTCACACCGGTGAATGAATGATGAATTAATGATTGGTGGTGGTCGGAGGGGCCGTTGGCGCAAACTGGCAGCCACGCTTCCGTCAGTCTACCCCAGGGCAGCTGTGGCTACAAATGTAGCTTACCACCACCAGGTGTGAATGAATGATGGGTTCCCACTTCTCTGTGAGCGCTTTGAGTATCTAACAATAGAAAACGCGCGATATAATTCTAATCCATTATTATTATTATTAGTTTTAAAATACCGTATTGACACAAATACTCGACTCAATCCATATGGGTTCTGATGTGGTCATCATACAGTGACCAGGAGTTCCAAACCACCTGAGACGCTTATGTTGACCTTGCGCAACAGAGGAGGAAGCTGAAGGGTCAGTCAGAGGCAGAGGGGGAGGCGGGCCGTGACGAAACACACAGGAACCGCTGTCACTTAACAATAAAACCCAGCGCTCCCCAAACAGGAACACATAACAGCAGCACAGGAACACCGGGAGAGGCCATAAACAGCTGAGTGCTTTTGGGTGGCATAGGTCAAACCAGCGGGGCCAACCTGTGGTCAATGGTGTGTGTGCGTGTGTGTGTGTGTGTGTGTGTGTGTGCGTGTGTGTGTGTGTGTGTGTGTGTGTGTGTGCATGCGTGCGTGCGTGTGCATGCTTCACTGCATGAGCTAGAATCCAATTGAGTGTTTATTTGAATGACATCGGTGCATGTGCATGTAGAGTCATACACACATGCAAACCTTTTTGTGTGCCTGCATGTCCATGTCACATTAAAGTGGCTTCTTCTATTACAGAGGATGTTTTTTTTTTTTTTTTTTTTTTTTAGTGGGCAGCGCTTTGGGCCCCGATGGCCTGAGGCAATAGCAGGCAGGCAAAGGCAGGAAGCATCCACACAGTCTGAGCATTAGGGAGCTCGATATGAGAAATGACTGCAAACGCTACGCGCGGCCTCGTTCCTGAAAAGGTCACAGACTTTGGTGAGCACTAACGTGTGAAAGCAGCGGTCAGCTCCAACTAAGGCGCACGGGATAAGAAGACGAAACACACATTGCACACAATTCTTCTTCTCCGGCTCCAATGTGCAACATTTTATGGACATAAGTACAAAGCGCATTAGGGGGAAACTGAAAGCTGACTCTACATGACCGCCGGAGCTCCAGTGCAAGAATTACTGTTGAGTAAATGTTGTCTCTAAAATGAGGTCATTGAATGTTGTCATATTTAACTTAGCCTGTTGGAATTTTTCCACTGAAGGACAAAGCATTGAACACTTTAATAAATGCATCTTAAATAATAATAATAATAATAATAATAATAATAATAATAATAATAATAATACAGTGAAAACAAAACAGGGGTGAATCATTTTGCAATGCTGCATCATGCAATACCCTGGCTAATAAATGCTGCATCAATGAAAACTGTGACATTTTGGGAGTTTAGAATTACTTGTGAAATTGAGGTAAAATGATGGGAACATCTTATTTTTACACTTGCTGACTGTTTTTTATTTGTTCTGTTTATCAATTACGTGTTTTCTAATATTTGCATAAAGCATAAAAACATTGATATTATTATTATTATTATCAATATTATTAATATTCTAACTTCATAAAATGTTTATTATTATCTATAATAAAAAATGGTGCTAAAAATATTATTCACATCCGAATAGTGTTATTTTTTAAAATTATTTATTTATTTCATTTTAATTTTTTTTTTTTTTTTGGATGTATTTTTTTATTTTTTGGTTTTTTATCCTTTTTATAGAATACATTCTTAAAATGTGCTTCACGTATATAATTTTATGTCCGCAGCTTTTGTAACCTATAACCTTTTTTCAAAAGGTTTCATTCCTATTTGTTAATTTACGCTTGTATAGTTTGGTGGTTTTATTCGTATATTGAATGTGCCTTTTATGATTATGTTCATGCTTTCTTTTGATTCTGCGAAATGTTTTGGGAGTACCTTTTTAAAAAAATGTTATTAATAAAACTTATTTTTATTATTAAAAAGAGTATTATTTTAGTTTGCTATTTTTGTTATTATCATTACTATGATTATTATTTATTTTCAATGGGGAAATCTAATAATAAACCTTATACAGTACGAATACCGTATTTTCCGGACCCTAGGGCGCACCAGACTATAAGACGCACTGCCAATAAGCAAGTCTAGTCAGGTCTGTTTTCATACAAAATGCGCACTATAAGGCGCATTAAAGGGGTCAAATTTGTATTTATTTTTCTCTAAATGGAAAACACTTCCTTGTGGTCTACATAACATGTAATAATAGTTCTTATGCCAAAATGTTGCAATGATTATGTTTTACAAATCGTCTTCAAGCTGTTTTCTGAAAGTTGCTTTAGGATGCGCCGTTTTGGGCAGTCTTCAGTGTCAAAAGATGGAGCTAACTGTTTTAATGACATCCAGACTTTACTTAAATCAATAACAGAGCAGCATTTCCTCATTTGTGCATCACTCGTGCAATAACAATGCTGGATATGTGTCCTGTGAAAAAACGTTTGACCGGAAGTCTCTAATAACTAAAGTTCCTTGGGTGAATAATGTAAACTCACTACACCGGTATGTTTCAGGGCTTTCATGGCGAGTTTACTGACCAATATAAATAAGAACTTTACACTACTTTATATTAGCAATGGCAACAACAGAGGATGAATGTCCCATAACAATAAGATAGAGGAAAAGAAGAAGCTTATCGACTATGGTGTTAACACGGACTACAAAGGTGGACCTGCGCCAATTTTCAGGACTTATGCAGATCACAAATACAGATCAGCAGGTACCAAAAGTTAAGAAAAGTTGCTTTTGCCAAAAAAAACGCCAGTCAATATATCTTACCTTATACACACACCATAATAATACTCGTATGTTGAAGCACAGTACAATCCATCAAGCCGTGCAGCTTCATAGCTTACCAAAGTCGTACTAAAACATTTTGATAGATTTTAGAGCACCGTGTGTAATGTTCTATATTTTCAATGGAACATATAACATGTTGGTGTTGTTTACTTGAGTCATATTGCAGTCTACATGTATCTCTTATAAGTGACTGCCATCTACTGGTCACACTTATAATTTCACCATGTGCCAAATAAAATTGCGTCGGTTTGGTAAGCACAACCAAAATTATTCCGTACATTAGGTGCAATGGGTTATTAAGGCGCACGTTCGAGTTTTGAGAATAATTTAATTGTATATAAATATATATATATATATATATATATATATATATATATATATATATATATATATATATATATATATATGTATGTATATATATATATATATATATATATATGTATGTATATATATATATATATATATATATATATATATATATATATATATATATATATATATATATATATATATATATATATATATATATGTCTTGATTGGATTATCCAGAGAATAGTGCTCGATACCGTGGTAGAGCGCAATATGTAGGTGTGGGAAAAATCACAAGACTACTTCATCTCTACAGAACTGTTTCATGAGGGGTTCCCTCAATCATCTCCTGATGATTGAAGGAACCCCTCATGAAACAGTTCTGTAGAGATGAAGTAGTCTTGTGATTTTTCCCACACCTACATATATATATATATATATATATATATATATATACATATATATATATAAATACATATATATATATATATATATATATATATATATATATATATATATATATATATATATATATATATATATATATATATATATATATATATATATATAAACTAGATTAGTATTGAGCATATTGACAATCATGGTTAATTTAATTTGGTCAGACATCCAAGTTGAATATCTCTTATTTCCCATTTTTATTGAAGGCACCATTTGAGCAAATACGTATTTTAGTCTCCTTTTAGTTTCCATTCCACACAGTATTATTTTTTGAAGCACCACTATTAATTCCCCGACACGCCAGCATTTGTAGAAGCAAGAGAGGAGACAATGTTCCAGTATGAACTTGTCGGTGTGAGCGCTTTAATTACAGGGAGTGTCAGTGCCATTGCTTAATGTGTCCCTCACAATTAATCCAGAGAGAGCATGTCATTATCTATGGGCAGGCTTCCGTAGGAGAGTGAAAACAAGGGAGGGGATGAGACTGAGAGATAGGAAAAGAGAAGGAGAAACGCAAACAAGCAACATGAATACGTAGAAACCAACATGTGTGTAAGAAACATGCATAGATGGACATGAACTCCTGAGGTTAAACTTGACAGATCGGATTCATTCTGACGCTTTGTTTTTAGCCACTTGGTTTCCTGTCAGGACTTTAACCTTGGCGGCTTCCTGCACCCTGGAGGGGATGAAGGAGGCAAAGTTCTGGCGACGGTGACAGGTGTCGCGTCTTAACAGCGCCACATGGATTTGTTGATATTCCCCTACACTCATAACCTAAATCAGGAGTGTCAAACTTCATTTAGATCGGGAGAAAAATCTACTCCCAAGTGGGCCGGACTGGTAAAATCCCTCCACGATCACTTAAAAATAAAGACACCTTTAGATTGTTTTCTGTGTTTAAAAATAGAAAAAGCACATTCTGAAAATGTACGAATCATAATGTTGTTGTTTTTTTACACTTACATGTTGCGGTTAATAGTATTCTATCTTTATGTGTCGTTATTTATATTTTCTGAATGAATTATGTGATCATTTTCATCAGTCAACTCAATTGTGTTCATTTTCAATCAATCAAGATAAGAAAAATTAAATCAAATTACAGTATGCCATGTATGTAGTTTGATCATTTTCCTCGATTGATGTACAAACCCCATTTCCATATAAGTTGAGAAATTGTGTTAGATATAAATATAAATGGAATACAATGATTTCCCAATCATTTTCAACCCATTTTCAGTTGAATGTGCTACAAAGACAACATATTTGATGTTTAAACTGCAAATAATCATTAACTTTAGAATTTGATGCATGCAACACGTGACAAAGAAGTTGGGAAAGGTGGCAATAAATACTGATAAAGTTGATGAATGCTCATCAAACACTTATTTGGAACATCTCACAGGTGTGCAGGCTTATTGGGAACAGGTGGGTGCCATGATTGGGGACAAAAGCTGCTTGCATGAAATGCTAAGTAATTCATAAACAAGGATGGGGCAAGGGTCACCAATTTGTAAGCAAATTATCGAACAGTTTTAGAACAACATTTCTCAACGAGCTATTGCAAGGAATTTAGAAATTTTACCATCTACGGTCCGTAAAATTATCAAAAGGTTCAGAGTATCTGGAGAAATCACTGCACGTAAGCGATGATATTACGAACCTTTGATCCCTCAGGCGGTACTGCATCAAAAACCGACATCAGTGTGTAAAGGATATTACATGGGCTCAGGAACACTTCAGAAAACCACTGTCAGTAACTACAGTTGGTCGCTATATCTGTAAGTGCAAGTTAAAACTCTTCTATGCAAAGCGAAAGCCATTTATCAACAACACTCTGAAACGCCGCCGGCTTCGCTGGGCCCGAGCTCATCTAAGATGAACTGATGCAAAGGGGAAAAGTGTTCTGTGGTCTGACGAGTCCACATTTCAAATTATATTCAGAAACTGTGGACATGGTGTCCTCCGGAACAAAGAGGAAAATAACCCTCTGGATTGTTATAGGCGCAAAGTTCAAAAGCCAGCATCTGTGATGGTATGGGGGTGTATTAGTGCCCAAGGCATAGGTAACTTACACATCTGTGAAGGCAACATTAATGCTGAATGGTCCATACAGATTTTGGAGCAACATATGTTGTCATCCAAGCAACTTTATCATGGACGCCCCGGCTTATTTCAGCAAAACAATGCCAAGCTATGTGTTACAACAGCGTGGCTTCGTAGTAAAATAGTGCGAGTACTTTCCTGCCCTGCCTGCAGTCCAGACCTGTCTCCCATCAAAAATGTGTGGCGCATTATGAAGCGTAAAATACGACAACAAGACCCCGGACTGTTGAATAACTTAAGCTGTAAATAAAGCAATAATGGGAAATAATTCCACTTTCCAAGCTTCAAAAATGAGTTTCCTCAGGTCCCAAATGTTTATAGAGTGTTGTTAAAAGAAAATGTGATGTAACAGTGTTCTAAAATGTAGATGTTCTCCTGAAAAGTGTTTGTCATTCTTGTTTGGTGTGCGTTCACAGTGTGGCGCATATTTGTAACAGTGTTAAAGTTGTTTATACGGCCACCCTGAGTGTGACCTGTATGGCTGTTTATCAAGTATGCCTTGCATTCACCTATGTGTGTGTACAAGCCGCATATAATGTGTGACTGGGCCAGCACGCTGTTTGCAGACGTGACGACAGGTTGTAGAGGACGCTGAAGGCAGTGCCTTTAAGGCACTCCCCTATTATTGTTGTCCGGGTGTAAAAAGGGGGAAATTCGGGAGAATGGTTACCCCAGGAGATTTTCGGGAGGGGCACTGAAATTCGGGAGTCTCCCCAAAAAATCGGGAGGGTTGGCAAGTATGATGTAGTCTATTATGATTACGGTACACTTACTAGTTAAATTCACCTAATATAACTTTCTTGACAAATATATTATTGAATATTCTTATAAAAACAACTAAAATGTGTTTATAAGATTGAGGGATAAGGACAATAAATTAATAAATTTGATATTTGATGAATATGTAAATGTGGGTGTTTTTTGATTTGCAATATTGATTCATTTTTCTAATTTGTTGTTGTACTATAATCCAAAATTGGAATTACATCCTCGACATCATATATTTTTTTCATTGTTTCATTATATATTTTCAATTATTGGTAACACTTTAGTATGGGGAACACATATTCAGCGTTAATTAATTGCTTATTAACATGCAATTCAGTAACATATTGGCTCTCAATTAGTCATTATTTGGTACTTATTAATTGCTTATTCTGCGTGGCCTTATTATACAACCAGGAGTGTGACTCTTTGCTGGCATCGTGGTGTGTTTTTTTTCCTCTTGTGGATGCAGTTTGAGATGGACACAGCGTGAAGGTAAGAATGATGATTTATTTAACTATTAAAACGGACTAGGAACAGAAAATACTTGCACAAAGCGCTAGCATGTGAGCTAGGGACAAGCAACAGAATAGCGTAGAAGCTAAAGTACACAAAAGTCTTTACCACAATTCGGGAATAGTGACGTGTCCTATTGCATCAAATAGCAAATGAGAATCCGAGAGCGAGTAATGAAAAAGGCAGGCTTAAGTGGAGACAGAAATTAGGAGGCAGGTGTGCGTTGAAAACACAAGGCAGGTGACACTAATATGAAACTTTGGCAACGGAACAAAACAGGAAGTGCCACCAGGAACTAAGGAAGTCAAATAACAACAAGACGAGATACAAAACAGAACAAAACCAGAATATGCCATGATCCGAGTAGCGGATCATGACAAGGATGCCATTAACTAAGATTCTTCCCTCAATAACCTCCGAATGATTGCTTATTAGTAACTATGATTGGGTATCGTTTGAATTCATACGATTCCGATTCTTTCTTTCGATTGTGATTCCTGACGAATCCCTGGAAGGTGTTATGTATTTTGGGTTGAGAGTTTTCACCATATCCCTGCAAACATAAACAAACATGTAATGATGCTGTTACTGTTTAGCCCAGTATCAATTAGCTTAGCTCTAACGTTATTGCTTATCTAACCTAAATGTTGGAGATTCCACCTCTGAAAAGGGATGCAGTCTTTTAACTATGTGTGCAGTGACCTTTCTGTGGCACTCTTCCGTCTGTGGCACCGACATCTTCCCCATTGCCGCTACGGTGAACGGAGTACGCTGAGCACATTGCAGAGCCTGGCTAGCAGGTTGTAAATTGTCTATGAAAAAATACACGGGCTAATTTGCTAGCTGCCTCAACGTTGGCGCAAAACACATTATTTATTGCATATATAATGTTTTACTTACCGGATTCGGACTGCAGTGCGGTCACCGAGATGCCAGGCTGGGCGTCGGAGCCGGAGCCAGAGGAAGAGGCAGAGGAGGATGGTCGGCGCAGCGCGTCATAGACGGGACACGCATTTATTTGTACTCAATGAACTCGGAGGTGCTTCATCATGTTCGACGTGCATCCTCCTAAGCACGAAACAGTCCTGTCGCACGTGTTACATTTTGTCAATATTTCATTTTTTTTAGAAAAATAAAGCCACACTTTCGACCGCCGATGCCCGCTATCCATGCTTGACTGACTCGCTCAGCTACATAGGCTTGGCTATGCTAACACTTCCGGCGGTGGGCGCTTCTTCGTTGGTGTTCAGCGGCTTCTTCTTCCGGTCGGCGGAGTTATTCTTTTTTTCCGGTCGGTGGACTGGGTATCGAAAATAGGAATCGAAATTTAAACTTTTGAACGATTCCGGGAGAATCTTAAAGTTAGTCCCGGCTCCAATCGATACTCGATACTCGATACCCAACCCTATTAGTAACCGTAACCTTAACCCTGACCCTTGTATGATCCCTTAGTGTCCAAATAAATCTAAATAAAGTATTTTTTTTAACTTTAATAAGCAACTAATTAATGGTGAATATGTTCCCCATACTAAAGTGTTACCAAAATCTTATTGTTTTTTTGCACTGTAATTCCATAATATTTTTACTTTTTTATCATAATGTTATGATTCAATTCCAATACAACTTTTTTTAATCTTTTTTTGTATTCTTAATGTGGCCATAATGTAAATAATGCTTAAAGGTAGTGCACTATTGAGGTTGTAGTTTGCAATAGCGTTTTGCTGTGTACTATATATTAAACTATTTCTTTATATATTGTATCAAGTTTATTCTTCTGCTTGTGCGTGTTAATTTGATTACCTAAATATGTTGATAGGTAAGTATAAAAGGGAAAGCGCTGCAGTGTGAATCAGACACGGTGTAAAAGTAAGTGATGGCCTTCCATGTGACTTGTTTACTGTCGGCTGGCAATAGGCTTTATTCCCCGTAAAGGAGATTAGTAACAGTAAATTATGCATATCTTATTTTCTGGATTATCTCAGCCACTCAGCGATATTATCTCGCCGGATAATCTTCTTTTAAAAGTGGCGCAGTTTATTCCGACTGTTTATGGCCGTCGCTGCTTGTTTATCTTTTCTCGAAGTCCAATTCGGCGCGCGCTAGTTTAGGACGGAGACGTGTGCGCTGCTTTAGCTGCGATTATTCCAGCTGAGATGCTCACAGGCAGTAGTTTTGCTTGCACGGGCTCGGTAATGAGGCCGGCTTTAGTGTAGAGGTTTGCTGTTTTGTCACTCGGTGTGTGTGTGTGTGCGTATGTGTGTGTTTCCAGCATGCAAATGTGGATGGGTGGCCCGTCTTGTCCAGTGGTGCGTCTAACAAGACGTAGGCCTTTACTGGGGCCAAATCAGACACAGTGTGCATCCGTGCCATTTTCAAGCTGCTCCAATTATATCCGCCTACCATCCACATATTGGCCAGATTTGGAATAATAACACATCTATTTCCGTTCTAATGGCTGACATTGCTTGGCTTATCCATGCATAGGCGCCAATCTACATTTCTGCCAGTGGGTGCTTGGTGTGTGTGTGTGTGTGTACAAGTCTTGTCCCTATACCAATATTTTATATATTAAGTATTTCGGAACTTTTCGAAATAAAGTGGAACACAAACAATGTCATTGTTGGCTTTTACTTTAATAAAAACAATCTTAAGTTACATTAAATATATGTTTATTATTGCAATTTAGTCCTTAAATTAAATGGTGAAAATACAAAAAAACTTGTATTTTAGTAGTAAGTAAACAAACAAAGGCTCCTAATTTAGCTGCTGATGTATGCAGTAACATATTGTGTCATTTATCATTCTATTTTGTCAATATAATTAAGGAAAAGTGGTACAAAATGAATGATTAACCTACTTGTTCATTTACTGTTTACTTTGTCTTTCAACATGTTCTATCTACACTTCTGTTCAAATGTAATAATCACTTATTATTCTGTAGTTACAGGATCATACATTAGTCATATTCAAAGTCCTCATGTGTTCAGGGACATATTTCCTAAGTTTATAAACATAATATAAATTAAAAAAATAAACAATAAATATTTTGTGATGGGGCTTCACGGTGGAAGAGGGATTAGTGCGGCTGCCTCACAATACGAAGGTCCTGAGTAGTCCTGGGTTCAATCCCGGGCTCGGGATCTTTCTGTGTGGAGTTTGCATGTCCTCCCCGTGAATGCCTGGGTTCCCTCCGGGTACTCCGGCTTCTTCCCACCTCCACAGACATGCACCTGGGTCATTTGGCCAAACTAAATCGGCCCTGTGATGAGGTGGTGACTTGTCCAGGGTGTACACTGCCTTCCGCCCGATTGTAGCTGAGATAGGTGCCAGCGCCCCCTGCAACCCCAAAAGGGAATAAGCGGTAGGAAATGGATGGATGGAAATTGGCCCTAGTGTGTGAATGTTGTCTGTCTGTCTGTGTTGGCCCTGCAATGAGGTGGCGACTTGTCCAGGGTGTACGCCGCCTCCCGTCCGATTGTAGCTGAGATAGGCACCAGCGCCCCCCGCGACCCTAAAAGGGAATAAGCGGTAGAAAATGGATTGATGGATGGATGGATATTGTGATGTTAAAAAATATCGATGTAATCATAGTAGTATTGACTAGATACACAATTGTACGTGGTATCATTACAGTGGATGTTAAGTGCAGATCTACCAATGGGATTTTTTATATTGGAGCGTCCCAGAAGAGTTGATGCTGAAAGGAATTCTGCGAATTTGTTCTGTAGTGTTTGTTGTTTTGTGTTGCAAATATTCTTCCAAAATGTGTTTGTCGTTGTTGTTGTTTACTGTGGTTTCACTATATGGCACATGTTTGTGTTGGCATTGTTTATACTGCCACCTTTAGTGTGACATGTATAGCTGTTGAGTAAGTATGCCCTTCATTCGCCCGTGGGCAGTGTGTTCGAAGTCAAGATTACTGTGTCATTAGTTCATTATTGGGCACAATGAAATCTTGGTTAGGCTTTGTTAATTATAGACTATATTATTCGTGACTTTTTAATGATGTAAAACCGACAAACTCACAACAAAATTAACAACAACAAGATTGATTATTCATGAATTATTATCAGATTGAAAGTTGCCACCAATTCCAAGTGGGTGCTTTGGGGCCTATGTATCCATGCATGTGTGTCTGTGCGCTCTTATGCGTATTTCGTGAGCACACACACATTTGTGCAGCGTGGACTTTGACATATGAGGCGTGTTTATGTGCACTTGTTATGTCCAAATTGTGAATGAGTCCAATTTGTTCATGCAATTGTCTGAGAAGCCGATCCTGGGTTGGCTCCATGGCGGTGCTGCTAGGGGACGAGGTTGTGTGTGTGTGTGTGTGTGTGGGGGGGGGTTGACCCTCAATGGCTTTGCTAGCCTCTGCACGGTGCGTACTCCTCCTCCCCCACCTCCTCCTCCTCCATGCTGCCTGGCCCTGAGTGCCCGCAGGCACTGGAGATGCACGCATGCTCACCGTGTGAGGCTTTGTTCATGAGCAAGGATGTGTGTCTGTGTGTGCGTGTGTGCGTGTGTGTGTGTTACCATAAAGATGGTTGTTACTGTTTCTATGTGTATTGGTGTGTGTGTGTGAATGGGAGATCTGCGGACAAAAGAGGCAACCGTTTTTCTTCTTTCCTCCGAATGCATCGTGATGTCGTCACTGTCCTGGAAGGTTCTTGCAGGAGAATGGTTTACTGCTTCTGGCTGTCGAGAAATACGGAAAAAAATACCATCAACTTCCCATCAAACTCGCGACGTTTATTGTAACAGTCCCAATAGTCATATCTGAGAGAGGACATAGTGCAGATGCATCACATTATGGGCCTGATGTACAAAGCACTAAAGAGTAGGGTTGTGAATCTTCGGACACCACTTGATTCGATTTGATTCGATTCTTAATTAAATTCAGAATTTTGAATTTTGAATGAATGAAATTAGTTTATTTCAGTTATCAACGTTCAAAAAATCAATAGGATGTAAGTCATCGTTACTAGGTTTTGTTATTTTCCATTATTTCACATTTCTAGGCTTTCTTAGACCTTAACAAAGAACTTCATGTCTTCAACTCATCACTGAGCTTGTTCCACCATTTAACTCCTAAAAGTGAAATACATTTCTTTTTTATATTTCTTCTTACTTTACATATTTCAAAAATCAATATCCGCCGTAAGTTATAGTTTCCTCCTCTTAATTGAAATAACCTAAGAATGCAAGCTGGAAGGCTATTGTTCTTTACTCAAAACTTAATTTCCATTGTTTTTAAAAACACAATATCTGCACACTTTTTTGAAGTTTAATTATTGGGTCTATGTTTGTTTTATAAATAGATATATAGTTGTGATCAAAATTATTCAACCCCCACACAATTTTGGTGTTTAGCAATTTGGACATTTATTCCGTATTTTGTTTATAGTTATATCAAATAAAGATGGGTCAAATAGACAAATGCAACTTAAATTGTAACACTGTATTTTACAAAATACCAAAAAAAGACATTTTTCTTAATATCTCATTGACAAAATGATTCAACCTCCTAGTTACATGCATCTTTAGTACTACCCTTTGGCAGTAATTACATCCTTCAAACGTGATACATAAGCGGACACAAGCTTCTTGCAACGATCTACAGGTATTTTAGCCCATTCCTCTTGGGCAAAGGCCTCCAGTTCATTCATATTCTTGGGCTTGCGTGCTGCAACTGCCTTCTTCAAGTCCCACCACAGGTTTTCTATATGATTTAGGTCTGGCGACTGTGAAGGCCACTCCAGAGTCTTCCAGCCCTTCTTCTGCAACCACTCTGATGTTGATTTGGAGGTATGCTTGGGATCCTTGTCCTGTTGGAAGGTCCAACGTCTCCCAAGCGTCAGCTTCGTCACTGACTTCATGACATTTGCAGCTAATATATCCTGGTAGGAAATAAAATTCATAATGCCTTGAACGCGCTGGAGAATCCCGGTACCTGAGGCAGAGAAACAAACCCAGAGCATGATTGACCCCCCCACCATGCTTAACAGTAGGCAAGGTGTTCTTCTCTTTGTAAGCTTCATTTTTTTCTCCTCCAGACATAACGTTGATTCATAGGCCCAAAGAGTTCCAGTTTTGTCTCATCACTCCATAGAACAGTTTCCCAAAACCTTTGGGGTTTGTCCAGTATTTTTTTGGCATACTGGAGTCTATTTTTTGTGCCTGGTAGTCAGAAATGGGGTGCGCCTGGGAGTTCTGGCATGGAGGCCTTCATCTCGTAATGCGCGCCCTATTGTCTGGGACGAAATCTGCGTTTCCCCCTCTGCAATGTCCTGTTGTAGTCCCTCAGCTGTTACCCGGGGGTTTTTCACCACTGTACGCTTCAAATACTGGACAGAAGTTGCACACAGCATCCTCTTTCTACCACACCCAGGTAGTGTTTCCACTGTGCCTTTAGCTTTAAACTTGCGAATTATGCTCCCAACTGTGTCTCTTGGAATGTGTAATGTCTTTGCTATTTTCTTATATCCATATCCTTTCTCATGAAGAGAAATTACCTCCTCTTTTGACTTCTTTGACCACTCCCTGGACTTCACCATGTTGCAAATACACCATTGACCATCTACAAGAAGCTGAACGTCACAGTCTTTTTCAATCAGTTTGTTGCTCGTTAGGGTTCTAATCACATCTACAGGTGTTTTTAACACCTGATTGAAAAGACCTTATTCAAATTCTGCTCTTAAGAGTTATGATCTTCAAGGGGTTGAATAATTTTGTCAATGAGTTATTAAGAGAAATGACACTGTTTGGTATGTTACAAAATATAATCCTGTAATTCAAGTTGCATTTGTCTATTTAATGCATCTTTATTTGATATGACTATAAACAAAATGCGGAATATATGTCCAACTTGCTAAAACACCAAAATTGTGTGGGGGTTGAATAATTTTGATCACAACTGTAAGCTCTGCGTATATTTAGCGCGGGAATGCGTAAAGGGAACGGAATGTCAGTGGAAATTGACATACTGACTTGAATAAAAACAGAAAGAGTGCGCCGGCAAAAATTTGAGATAAAACTACGTTTATATTGGAAAAGTGGTGCAGACCGCCTTGTTTAAATGAGGATTTTTCTTGTATACAGGGTTTTTACCACATAGACGATAATTTTCAGCACTCTCATGTTATCACACTGCTACCTGTGTGGGATATGTTGAATCTGCAGCATATATCTATGATTTGTAGCATCTTTTCTCTAGTGAAATCTAAACATATTCACACTGACATCACTGAATTCAGTGCGCAAGGCTGTGGATCGCATCACCAGCGCAAGGTAACGTGTGGAGTTCCCCAGGGTTCGGTCCTTGGCCCTGCACTCTTCAGCATCTACATGCTGCCGCTAGGTGACATCATACGCAAATACGGTGTTAGCTTTCACTGTTATGCTGATGACACCCAACTCTACATGCCCCTAAAGCTGACCAACACGCCGGATTGTAGTCAGCTGGAGGCGTGTCTTAATGAAATTAAACAATGGATGTCCGCTAACTTTTTGCAACTCAACGCCAAAAAAAACCGAAATGCTGATTATCGGTCCTGCTAGACACCAAACTCTATTTAATAATACAACTCTAACATTTGACAACCAAACAATTAAACAAGGCGACACGGTAAAGAATCTGGGTATTATCTTCGACCCAACTCTCTCCTTTGAGGCACAAATTAAAAGCGTTACTAAAACGGCCTTCTTTCATCTCCGTAATATCGCTAAAATTCGCTCCATTTTGTCCACTAAAGACGCTGAGATCATTATCCATGCGTTCGTTACGTCTCGCCTCGACTACTGTAACGTATTATTTTCGGGTCTCCCCATGTCTAGCATTAAAAGATTACAGTTGGTACAAAATGCGGCTGCTAGACTTTTGACAAGAACAGGAAAGTTTGATCACATTACGCCTGTACTGGCTCACCTGCACTGGCTTCCTGTGCACTTAAGATGTGACTTTAAGGTTTTACTACTTACGTATAAAATACTACACGGTCTAGCTCCATCCTATCTTGCCGATTGTATTGTACCATATGTCCCGGCAAGAAATCTGCGTTCAAAGGACTCCGGCTTGTTAGTGATTCCCAAAGCCCAAAAAAAGTCTGCGGGCTATAGAGCGTTTTCCGTTCGGGCTCCAGTACTCTGGAATGCCCTCCCGGTAACAGTTCGAGAGGCCACCTCAGTAGAAGCATTTAAGTCTCACCTTAAAACTCATTTGTATACTCTAGCCTTTAAATAGACTCCCTTTTTAGACCAGTTGATCTGCTGTTTCTTTTCTTTTTCTTCTATGTCCCACTCTCCCTTGTGGAGGGGGTCCGGTCCGATCCGGTGGCCATGTACTGCTTGCCTGTGTATCGGCTGGGGACATGTCTGCGCTGCTGATCCGCCTCCGCTTGGGATGGTTTCCTGCTGGCTCCGCTGTGAACGGGACTCTCGCTGCTGTGTTGGATCCGCTTTGGACTGGACTCTTGCGACTATGTTGGATCCATTGTGGATTGAACTTTCACAGTATCATGTTAGACCCGCTCGACATCCATTGCTTTCCTCCTCTCTAAGGTTCTCATAGTCATTATTGTCACCGACGTCCCACTGGGTCATTATTGTCACCGATGTCCCACTGGGTGTGAGTTTTCCTTGCCCTTATGTGGGCCTACCGAGGATGTCGTGGTGGTTTGTGCAGCCCTTTGAGACACTAGTGATTTAGGGCTATATAAGTAAACATTGATTGATTGATTGATTTGTGTGTCCGGTTATATTTCTAGAGTATTTATTAGTAGCCAGCGATAAGTTATATTTTTGACGTCACGGATGTAAACAGAGGTCCCATTACCGGAAATATATTACCCAGGGGATTGCATGGCCACAAGATAGAGTTGTCAAACATTTTCTTAGTCCTTTGCATGAATGTTATATAATTTTACATTACATTTTCAAAGATGAAAACATTTTAGTATTTTTTTTTTTTTTTAAACTACAATTTGTGTGGTACATTACATGCGCTGTGTAAGTGTCAAATAGTAAATACATCGAAAGTAAAATAAAGTGTAGAAATGCACCCAAATGCAGTAAACATAATCTTCATTGTCAACAAATTATTTCTGGGTTAGTGTGGCTAGAAATGTTAATACTTTTTTTCTCAATGTTCCTCTTTTTTTCTCAAAGGGTGCTCACATTCCTGAGTGATATATCCATCCATCCATCCATTTTCTGCCGCTTATTCCCTTTTGGAGTCGCGGGGGGCGCTGTGATATATTTTCCTAAATTAAAACAAAGGACGTTTTAAAAAAACGCCAGCAGACACCAACACGTATATATTAAATTAGTTTTGATCAGCCCCTTAAGTCATCCAGCTGCTATAAAATTATGAAATTAAGTTGCTGAATATACGATATTTCTAATATTTTTTATTTCTGACCATCCAAAATGTTGACACACACACGTACGACATAGGATCCTTTGTCTGTCCATCGCACTGTTCCTGCAGTCATGTGTGTGTGTAATATTGCAATATTTTCTCATAAAATGATTACTTTTTATGTAAAATTATTACTTTTTATTGCAAAGTGGTGACATTTGTCATATAAAATTTAGACTTTCATCACATTGCCAATTTGTTTGATGTTCTTGTAAAATAGTGACATTTTTGAGTAAAATTCCGATTATAATCATAATATTGCCAACATTTTAAAGTTTTCTTATAAAATTGTGACTTTTGTCAAGTAGAATTATGACTATTTTCATAAAATTGTGAAAATGTCAAGCTTTTCTTGTAAAATTGCGACTGTTATTGAGTAAAATTCCAAATTTTATCATAATATTGCACACATGTTCAGTTTTTATTGTAAAATTGTGTCTTGCTCTGAGTAAAATTACAACTGCCCCAAAAAATTATTGTGAAATTCCAACTCATTTTTCTCAATAAGTTTTTTCATATGTGCATAGTATGTATATATTATTAAAGTTGTAAATACAAATCTTTATATATCTAGAAAGGGTAGTCCTAAAGAGCTAGCCATTATTCAGAGGTCTCAAGAAGGTAAGAAATACAAGAATGTGCGTGTGTGTGTGTGTGTGTGTGTGTGTGTGTTTTCTTGCCTGAGCTCCTCCCTCTCTGACTGAGGGCTTGAATTATTGCCCAAATAAGTATGTCCACCTCGCAATGACACCGAAACGAGGCCCGACTTCAAAACCCTGCAAAAAGAGGCATCCAAAATCATGTGCAAGCTCATGGTTTGACCTTATGATGATTTGATGCTTCAGCATTGCTTAACACGGGTATCCCACGTTATAACAACATCTATTAGTCAGAAAAGACACAATTCATTAAGGACACCTTTGAGCTAATGCACACCTGTTTAATAATAATTTCAATTTTGATGTTAAGCATTTAGGGCAAGCAAAAAAATCTTCATTACGACTATTTTCCCAAAAATACGCATTGAGGCTGTATTGTGTGTTTTATCCGATTACTTTGAAGTGAATTAGTGAAGTGAATTATATACGAAGGTCCTGAGTTCGATCCTGTGCTCGGGATCTTTCTGTGTGGGGTTTGCATGTTCTCCCTGTGACTGCGTGGGTTTACTTCGGGTACTCCGGCTTCCTCCCACCTCCAAAGACATGCACCTGGGGATAGGTTGATTGGCAACACTAAATTGGCCCTAGTGTGTGAATGTGAGTGTGAATGTTGTCTGTCTATATGTGTTGGCCCTGTGATGACATGGCGACTTGTCCAGGGTATACCCGGCCTTCCGCCCGAATGCAGCTCTAATAGGCTCCAGCGACCCCCCCCCCCCCACGACCCCGAAAGGGACAAGCGGTAGAAAATGGATGGTTGGAATTAAATTTATGTAAAGCTTTTCTCTAGTGACTCAAAGCACTTTACTGAGCAGTTTCAGTTCAGTTTCAGTTTATTTTGAACATCCATACAATACAATGCATTTTATCACATATTTCCAGTTGTTTCATTACAACACGTCCGAAAAGGAGTAGGAATAATCTGAGTTTATTTAATCCTACCCCTTTTCATTCCATAGCAATTTCATCCTATTTCCTTGTTCTCCGTAACACAACATTGAACAAATAAATAATAAACTAATAATATTCCAACTGAGCCATATGATTAATCGAATAAAAATAATCGATAGATTACTCGATTACTAGGATAATCAATAGCTGCAGCTCTACAGCACAATGAACTGTGTATTGTGTTTTAGGATCCCCCTCATTTGTGTGATTATACACTCCCTTGATATGAGGTTAAAAGAAAATCAGGACAATGCATTGTTAAATGGTGGAGTTCAACATCTGATTTTTAAATTCCAGACATGAAAACATACATTTACTGGCCTACAAAATTATAGGGATGAGGTGCTCCATTCTTGAAAAAGTCTATGGTATGGCTGTCTTTAAAAGACGAAGAGAGAGTGCGTGTTTTGGCAGCCAATAGAGATCCACTGTTGGTTCCTTATCTGCAAGAATTCTAGAACTAACTTCAACCTAATGTACTTCTAGGACTGGTTCGAGCAGCACCAACTGGTGTTATGTAGGCAAAAAAAAAGTAGTACACTAGGGTTACTTGCCTACTTGAACGGATATGGAAAATAATGACGTATAGTTTGAGACCTTTCCAACCTCTCCAACTCAGCCGAACCTATACCGTGGTCCTATAGTCCCAACTTCGCTTTTCCAATGATACATAAATAACCAAGCCTGTCCGCCACCCAGGCAAATTCAAATGCACCTGTCAAAGTGATGAAGCACCCGCCCGCAGGGAAGCATTGTTTACATTTTCACTCCACTCTTCGCAAAAGTGAGATTCTAATTATTTTCTCCCACTGTAAATTAAAGCCAAGCGGGACAGAACTAGAAACCGAAGATATCACGGTCTGGGTGCTGGAGAAACGTGAACGTCTCCTTTCCAGGAACCAATGAAGCTTTGCAGCTTTTGGGACAAAGTGGGAAGACGCCGTAGAGAACTTGAACCAACATTTTACATTTGTAAGTTGTAATTATGCTAAGGAGGACAAGAAAATAGAGAAATTACATTAAATATTATATATGTATATATATATATATATATATATATATATATATATATATATATATATATATATATATATATATATATATATATATATATATATTAGGGCTGTGAATCTTTGGGTGTCCCACGATTCGATTCAATATCGATTCTTGGGGTCATGATTCGATAATATATCGATTTTTTTCGATTCGATTCTCGATTCAAAAATGATATTTTTCCGATTCAAAATGATTCTGTATTCATTCATTACATAGGATTTCAACAGGATCTACCCCAGTCTGCTGACATGCAAGCAGAGTAGTAGATTAAAAAAAAAAAAAGCTTTTATAATTGTAAAGGACAATGTTTTATCAACTGATTGCAATAAAGTAAATTTTTTTTAACAATTAAACGAACCAAAAATATGTCTTATTTTATCTTTCTGAAAACATTGGACACAGTGTGTTGTCAAGCTTATGAGATGCGATGCAAGTGTAAGCCACTGTGACACTATTGTTCTTTTTTATTATTTTTATAAATGTCTAATGATAATGTCAATGAGGGATTTTTAATCACTGCTATGTTGAAATTATAATTAATATTGATACTGTTGTTGATAATATTCATTTTTGTTTCATTACTTTTGGTTTGTTCTGTGTTGTGTTTGTGTCTCCTCTCAATTGCTTTGTTTATTGCAGTTCTGATTGTTGCTGGGTCAGGTTTGGTTTTGGAATTGGATTGCAGTGTTATGGTATTGCTGTGTAGTGGCTTGTTGGATTGATTAAAAAAAATAAAATCGATTTTTTAAAAATGAGAATCGATGCTGAGTCGCACATCGTAAACGGTTCGATTCGTATTCGAATCGATTTTTTCCCACACCCTTAATATATATGTAGAAGTAGTGTCAAAGCGCTTTGAGTACCTTGAAGGTAGAAAAGCGCTATACAAGTACAACCCATTTATCATTTATTTATATATATATATATATATATATATATATATATATATATATATATGTGTGTGTGTGTGTGTATATATATAAGTAATATATATATATATATATATATATACATATACGTGTGTGAGTGTGGTCCAGCCACAATGCTTGTGTTTTCCCGTCATCTCTCCAGATCACTTGTTTGTGACAGGAAGAAAAGCTCTGACCCATTTAGGGATTAGTAGCACGTTAGCATTAAAATAAGTATTTTTTTAAGGTAGTAAGAATAAAGGCATAAAAAAACAAGCCTACAAAAAGCTTGGCCTATAAAATTAGTAAATGCTGCAGTTTTTTAATGACATTTTTTACGACCTAAATTCCAAATGGCTTCATATTCACAGACACGTGAATGAACTTGATTAACAGCCCAGTTGAAAGGAAACAAAAAAACACCTGTGCCTCAATGTAAGTGCTTTGATTGTGTGTTTTCCATGAAGGCCGCTTTAATTAGGTGAGTGTAAAATCACATTTACTTGACTGAGAAAGACAGGAACCATCCCTGCACACTTCCTGTGGCCCTGTCCCTCTCGCCCCCTCTCCATTTGCCGTAATCCTGAAATTTATGTCCCTGCTGGAAAACATGGTTTGCCATTTATAGTCCTGAGCCAAAAGACATAAGGTCTGTCTCTCTTGATGCCAGTCAAGGGACTCTATCAGATTTCTAAATACAGACCCCAACAATAAATCCCAGCTTGATTGGCTTTGAATTGGGTTAGCTCACTTGAATGCTATCTGCTTAAACCACAGCTGGCCTGTCTGCTCTATGCAGGCATTGAACCTAAATCAGTCACTTAGTGCTATCAAATGGGACAATGGCGGATTGGAAAGAGCTCTCCAACTCTTGTTAGAACGCAAGAAGCCAGGCTAGCTGCACAATTGAACACAACCAGACCAGAACAGGAGTGGTGCTTCTTTCCAGTTGTTTTGTCCCCGCCATGATGTGCCCTGAGAGCCATGGCACATTGCATGAAATGGCATCACCCAGACCTGATGAACAAACACCTTTTCAAGCCTTTGTTGGGCCTTGTCAGCTGGATTTCACATGCTAATCGGCGTAGGACCGTAGCGTGGCGGAAAGACGGGCGGGGTGGTGGGGGCTTTGGAGAGGGGCATTCATCATCAATGCAAGCACCACATGGACTTTCAAGCAGGTGCGTTAAACCCAAATGTCCGTCAAACAGCTTCGTGTTCCAGTCTTGGACTCGAAGAATACACCACACCTACTACTTTTTTGGACAATAGAGGCCCTGTGAAAAACGCTGTAGGTCAGATTGACTTGAAATTTCTCACACCATTTGAGGTAGTGTTGTCCCAATACCAATATTTTGGTACCGGTACCAGAATTATTTCGATGTTTCGATGGGGGCGGTATAGCTCGGTTGGTGGAGTGGCCGTGCCAGCAAATTGAAGGTTCCAAGTTTGATCCCCGCTTCTGCCATCCTAGTCACTGCCGTTGTGTCCTTGGGCAAGACACTTTACCCACCTGCTCCCAGTGCCACCCCCACTGGTTTAAAAATGTAACTCACAGTAGATATTGGGTTTCACAATGCAAAGCGCTTTGAGTCACTAGAGAAAAGCGCTATATAAATATAATTTACTTTGCATCACTACTTTTCGGTACTTTTCTAAATAAAGGGCAACACAAAAAATGCCATTATTGGCTTTATTTTAAGAAAAAATCTTAGGGTACATTAAATATATGTTTCTTATTGCAAGTGTGTCCTTAAATAAAATAGTAAACATACAAGAAAACTTGTCTTTTAGTAATAAGTAAACAAACAAAGACTCCTAATTTAGCTGCTGACATATTGTGTAATTTTTCGTTCTATTATGTTGTCAAAAGTATCAAGGACAAGTACTAGAAAATTAATTATTAATCTATTTATTAATTTACTGTTAATCTCTGGTTATTTTATTTATCATGTTCTACGTACACTTCGGTTAAAATGTAATAATAATGTATTCTTTTGTTGTTTGATACTTTACATTATCTGGTAACACTTTAGTATGGGGAATATATTTTAAGTAACACAAATTTAATTAAGAGTTATTTGGACACTAGAGGAACATATAAGGGTTAGGGTTACTAATAAGCAATAATTCTGAGGTTATTGAGGGAAGACTCCTAGTTAATGGCTTACTTGTTGTATAATAAGGCCATGCAGAATAATGCAATAATAAGTACTTAATAATGACTAATTAAAAGCCAATATGTTACTAATTTGCATGTTGATAAGCATGATTATTTTAAAAAATTAAATAAGATGCTGTGATGCTAAAACATATCGACGTAATGATAGTACTATCGACTAGACCTTTAAGACCATTGTCTTGAAAAAATATATCATTCTTGAATCAACATTGTGAATAATGTTAATTAAAAACTAAACGTGGGATATAAATAATAATGGAAGTATAATTGTTTGTATATATAGTATATAATTGGTGCAAATGTTTAATATGTGTGCAAAGATATTTCACATGCCTTTACTGTGTATATAATTGAACTATGTTCATGTTGTGTATGATGTGTATTCATAATATGTTGTGCAAAGGATCTCCAAAACTAGAGCTCAGAAATTATTATGTAGAAAGCTGGAACGCAAATGGCGCACGACTAAACTTGAGGTGCACCATCAAGCATGGAGTGATGGTTTAATAACTTATAAACGCATGCTTACCTTAGCTAAAGCTAAATATTACACCAAATCTCATCCACCGTAATAAAAATGATCCTAAATTTTTGTTTAGTACGGTAGCATCGCTAACCCAACAAGGGACCCCTTCCAGTAGCTCAACCCACTCAGCTGATGACTTTATGCAATTTTTTAGTAAGAAAATTGAAGTCATTAGAAAGGAGATTAAAGACAATGCGTCCCAGCTACAACTGGGTTCTATTAACACTGATACGATGGTATATACGGCGGATACTGCCCTCCAAAATAGTTTCTCTCGTTTTGAGGAAATAACATTAGAGGAATTGTTACAACGTGTAAATGGAATAAAACAAACAACATGCTTACTTGACCCTCTTCCTGGGAAACTGATCAAGGAGCTCTTTGTATTATTAGGTCCATCAGTGCTAAATATTATAAACTTATCACTCTCCTCGGGCACTGTTCCCCTAGCATTCAAAAAAGCGGTTATTCATCCTCTTCTTAAAAGACCTAACCTCCATCCTGACCTCATGGTAAACTACCGACCGGTGTCTCACCTTCCCTTTATTTCAAAAATCCTTGAAAAAATTGTTGCGGAGCAGTTAAATGAACACTTGGCGTCTAAAAATCTATGTGAAACCTTTCAATCCGGTTTCAGGGCAAATCACTCCACGGAGACAGCCCTCGCGAAAATGACTAATGATCTATTGCTAACGATGGATTCTGATGCGTCATCTATGTTGCTGCTCCTCGATCTTAGCGCTGCTTTCGATACCATTGATCATAGTATTTTATTAGACATATCAAAACACGAATTGGTGTGTCAGACTTAGCCCTGTCTTGGTTTAACTCTTATCTTACTGATAGGATGCAGTGTGTCTCCCATAACAATGTGACCTCGGACTACGTTAAGGTAACGTGTGGAGTTCTCCAGGGTTCGGTCCTTGGCCCTGCACTCTTCAGCATCTACATGCTGCCGCTAGGTGACATCATACGCAAATACAGTGTTAGCTTTCACTGTTATGCTGATGACACCCAACTCTACATGCCCCTAAAGCTGACCAACATGCCGGATTGTAGTCAGCTGGAGGCGTGTCTTAATGAAATTAAACAATGGATGTCCGCTAACTTTTTGCAACTTAATGCCAAAAAAACGGAAATGCTGATTATCGGTCCTGCTAGACACCGACCTCTATTTAATAATACAACTCTAACATTTGACAACCAAACAATTAAACAAGGCGACACGGTAAAGAATCTGGGTATTATCTTCGACCCGACTCTCTCCTTTGAGTCACACATTAAAAGCGTTACTAAAACGGCCTTCTTTCATCTCCGTAGTATCGCAAAAATTCGCTCCATTCTGTCCACTAAAGACGCTGAGATCATTATCCATGCGTTTGTTACGTCTCGCCTCGACTACTGTAATGTATTATTTTCGGGTCTCCCCATGTCTAGCATTAAAAGATTACAGTTGGTACAAAATGCGGCTGCTAGACTTTTGACAAGAACAAGAAAGTTTGATCACATTACGCCTGTACTGGCTCACCTGCACTGGCTTCCTGTGCACTTAAGATGTGACTTTAAGGTTTTACTATTTACGTATAAAATACTACATGGTCTAGCTCTATCCTATCTTGCCGATTGTATTGTACCATATGTCCCGGCAAGAAATCTGCGTTCAAAGGACTTCGGCTTGTTAGTGATTCCCAAAGCCCAAAAAAAGTCTGCGGGCTATAGAGCGTTTACCGTTCGGGCTCCAGTACTCTGGAATGCCCTCCCGGTAACAGTTCGAGATGCCACCTCAGTAGAAGCATTTAAGTCTCACCTTAAAACTCATTTGTATACTCTAGCCTTTAAATAGACTCCCTTTTTAGACCAGTTGATCTGCCGTTTCTTTTCTTTTTCTTCTATGTCCCACTCTCCCTTGTGGAGGGGGTCCGGTCCGATCCGGTGGCCATGTACTGCTTGCCTGTGTATCGGCTGGGGACATCTCTGCGTTGCTGATCCGCCTCCGCTTGGGATGGTTTCCTGCTGGCTCCGCTGTGAACGGGACTCTCGCTGCTGTGTTGGATCCGCTTTGGAATGGACTCTCGCGACTGTGTTGGATCCATTGTGGATTGCACTTTCACAGTATCATGTTAGACCCGCTCGACATCCATTGCTTTCCTCCTCTCCAAGGTTCTCATAGTCATCATTGTCACCGACGTCCCACTGGGTCATTATTGTCATCGATGTCCCACTGGGTGTGAGTTTTCCTTGCCCTTATGTGGGCCTACCGAGGATGTCGTGGTGGTTTGTGCAGCCCTTTGAGACACTAGTGATTTAGGGCTATATAAGTAAACATTGATTGATTGATTGATTGATTTAAAAATTTCCGGAAGTTTATATTTATTTTGTACTTGACATTGCTTATAGGGTTAGGCGCAATACGTTTTCAACTTCAGCCTAAACCCTTTCGGTCTGCAACATTTTTTTTTTCTTATTTTCAATCTATGTATTTATAACAGTTTGTTTGCTGACCGAAGAACAATGAACTTAAAACTAAACTTGAGATACATGCCTGTACTTGGTATCTTTACAGTGGATGTCAGGTGCAGATCCAGCAATGGCGTTTATTTACATTTTGACGTCAGTAAGCTATGGTGTGTAGTGAAACATCTTTAGCTATTCCTCGTCCTAAAAAAAAACTGCAGGACCGGTACATTTCAGTGGTGGTATAGTACCGAAAATTATTAATTAGTGGTACTATACTAATACAGGTATACCGTACAACCCTAGTTTATGGGTGTTTCTCCGATTTACTACGAAATCTGCCACGCAGAATGACAAACTTGTGAAACATTGGAGCAAAACTGGTAGAAAAAAAAAAAGAATTTTCCATAAATCTGTGAACATTTGTTGAGTGAGTATACTGTACAACTTTGAGGATATCTAATATCTATGCTAGCAGGTCTTCTAAGTAGGGATGTCCCGGACTGATCAACTGATCAGCCCATCTATACGACAGCTGTGACTCAGTGTTTACGTGCATAACAATTGTACTCACATGAACGATTCCTTCAAAAAGGGACGCTGGGGGAGACAATTACATATCTATATTCCTTTGTTGCACACATTCAGGAGTTGCATGAATTTCAGAAGGGTGCAAGTCTTGCCAGAACACCGCCTCCGTATACAAATGTATAATCAAAATAAACTTTGTTTCTTCCAATTACCGTTATCACTGGAGGAGTCGAGCAAACTAAATGGCTAAGCAAGCTACACATACACATCTAGCTGGACAACACGAGCAGCTAACCACTAAAGCTTCAATGGAAAGTAGGGGTCGACAATTGAGATGTCTATACTATCGATACCTAGTATGGCATCAGTTTTGAACCATACGATGGTAAATACATCAACATTTAGTTTGTTCTTCTTTTTTATTACTACACAATTCTTTTTTTAATTTTGTATTATTCTTACACACTCGGGGAGCTACAGCAAGGCTTTAAGGACAAAACCCAAATTATTTAAATGAGAGGCAAAAATGTAGTTATTGTGCACTATTTACTTTTATTTGTTAACAAAAAAAGTGTATGTAGTGTTGAATACCACTTCATACACATCATCGGATTTACAGCAATGCCAGCAAACTGTAAATTAGGGGTCACCAACCTTTTTGAAACCTAGAGCTACTTCTTGGGTACTGATTAATGCGAAGGGCTACCAGTTCGATACACAATTAAATGAATTGCCAGAAATAGCCAATTTGCTCAATGTACATTTAATAAATACATTTATATATATAAAAAAAAAAAGGGTATTTCTGTCTGTCATTTCGTCGTACATTTTTTTTCCTTTTACGGAAGGTTTTTTGTAGAGAATAAATAATGAAAAAAACACTTAATTGAGCGGTTTAAAAGAGGAGAAAACACAAAAATTATGAAAATTAAATTTTGAAATATAGTTTATCTTCAATTTCGACTCTTTAAAATTCAAAATTCAACCAAAAAATATGAAGAGAAAAACTTGATAATTTGAATCTTTTTGAAAAAATTAAAACAATAATTTATGGATCATCATTAGTAATTTTTCCTGATTAAGATTAATTTTAGAATTTTGATCACATGTTTTAGATAGGTTAAAATCCAATCTGCACTTTGTTAAAATATATAACAAATTGGACCAAGCGATATTTCTAACAAAGACAAATCATTATTTCTGTTAGATTTTCCAGAACAAAATTTTTAAAAAGAAATTCAAAATAATTAGAAATAAGATTTAAATTTGATTCTACAGATTTTCTAGATTTGCCAGAATATATATATTTTTTAATTTTAATCATAATACATTTGAAGAATTATTTCACAAATATTCTTTGTCAAAAAAGCAGAAGCTAAAATGAAGAATTAAAATAAAATATATTTATTATTCTTTACAAAAAAAAAATATATTTGAACATTGTCAAGAAAGAAGAGGAAGGAATTTCAAAGGTAAAAAGGTATACGTGTTTAAAAAACCTAAAATAATTTTTAAGGTTGTATTTTTTCTCTGAAATTGTCTTTCTGAAAGTTATTAGAAGCAAAGTAAAAATATAAATGAATTTATTTAAACAAGTGAAGACCGAGTCTTTAAAATATTTTCTTGGATTTTCAAATTCTTTTTGAGTTTTGTCTCTCTTAGAATTAAAAATGTCGAGCAAAGCGAGACCAGCTTGCTAGTAAATAAATACAATTTTAAAAAGTAGAGGCAGCTCACTGGTAAGTGCTGCTATTCGAGCTATTTTTAGAACAGGCCAGCAGGCGACTCATCTGGTCCTTACGGACGACCGGGTGCACGCGGGCACTGCGTTGGTGACACCTGCTGTAAATGTAATAAGATAAGCTTTGTAAAAATATGCTATTGTTTTTACTTTAGTTATACCATGAGCTCTCATGACAATTGTTATTAGTTTATGGTCATTTGTTTCCGTTTCCTGTCCGCCTCTTTTTGCCACTATTTCTGCCGTTTCTTTTTGGCAATCAGGACACACCGTTTTCTGGTTGTTAATCAGGATCATTGTGCTTTGTACTTCCATGGTGCATCTTTTGTTTCTATCTTTCCCAATGCTTCTTGTGACTGTTTTTTTTAAATTCTGTGTGCACTTCCCTGCTGCACTAGTTTTCTTTTTAAATGCATTTTCCATGCACTTCGCCTGGCGTCTCTACACCCAGGGATCACCAAAAGCATTTGCAGTTGTCTAATCTATATTCAAAGTATCAGATCGGGCCTCGAAATCTCAGGCCCAATGATCGGCTTTGGGACATCTCTACATCCAAATATGTACTGTAGGGATCACTAACTGATGCACCACAGTCTAAGTCCAGACCCAGACTATATAGACCTGAATTTATAGACACAAGATACCGTTTTTTTCGGACTATAAGTCATAGTTTTTTTCATAGTTTTGCCAGGGGTGCGACTTATACTCAGGAGCGACGATGGTTTGCAGGTATCTAAAGCTTAAACCAAAAATAAACAAAAGTTGAGTGCCATTGAAGCTTAAGGATGGCTGTGCAAAACGAAGCTAAAACTAAACTGGCTGCAAAGTTAACAAAAATAGAATGCTGGACGACAGCAAAGACTTACAGCGTGTGGAGCAGACGGCGTCCACAAAGTACATCCGTACATGCCATGACAATCAACACCAAAATAGTAGTGCAAGACAAAACTTAAAACACTACACACAGGAAAACACCCAAAAACTCAAAATAAGTCACGGCGTGATGTGACAGGCCGTGACAGTACACCTACTTTGAGACAAGTGCTAAAGTGATGCATGCTTAGTTATGGTTTGAATTCATATCCAACAATTTCGAGAATTACTTTTTACTGTCAATATCAGCTGCTGAGTTTCATTTTTTAATGATTTGTGCTGGTGGTATGCCTCGGGATTTTTTTCAATGAAAAAAATCTGCCTCGGCTCAGAAAAGGTTGAAAAACACTGCATTGGTACATGCGCCCCTCTGAGGGCAGCTAGTCTTGCGACGTGGCCTTTAATAGAAACACATTTGACACACCTGCGACAAATTGCTCACCGTCTCTGCATCCTCCCCAAGTCCACACAACATTTTCCTCATTCACATTCAAGGTGCATTCACAGACGTCGTCAACAGGGTGTTACATCATGCACTGATACGGCACCGGTCAGAAAAGGTAAGGTTTCGCAATATTTACTTAACTTATTGTATTAATAAACAAGCTAGCCATTCAGTTAGGTTTTTTAAAGCTCGTCACTTTTAGTATACCTCACTGCTTTTTAAAGTGAGTCATGTGCGGCGTTCAAGCAAATAGCGGCGTTCTGCGCGTTGTCGTTTTACATCCTCCCCAAGCTTGAGCGAAAACGGTGCGTTCAGGACACATCGGAGCCTTTACCAGCACACGCGCTCAAAGTGGGAGCGAGAGCGTCCATGATCTTCACACATGGATGACTTGGAGTTACATGACCTATATAACACGTTACACGCTCTGCTTGCTGCCTATGTCTCACCCTAATAGAGAAGGGCAGAGCATTACAGGTGTGGAAGCTCCAGATATGCACACGCACGCACGCACGCACACTTCTCTGCGATCGTAATCGCGTATGCATGATTGCGTAAACAACCAGCGTGTTTACCTGCCGCTGATTGGGCCCCACAGGATTCATGCGCTAGTCACCATTAGTATCACGTAAAGAGCGCCAGCAGAACTAATCTATGTAAAAATACTGCTAAAAGTAGCATTTAATAACATTTCTGACAGCTCATTTTAAAATAGTGTCATTATGTACACTACATTTATAAAATAATAATGATCATTTTGCTTAATCTTTAGGACATATTTTTGTTTGTTTGTTTAATGCATGTACTTGTAAATAGGAACATTACAAAAAACAAACTATGAATAAGTAGCGGTACAACGTTTGGTTTGTCTTATTTGATGAATAAGACCTCAGAGAAGAACTGTGAAGTGTGAATTATATGTATAGCTCGCTGTTTCTCTAATGACTCAGAGCACTTTACATTATCTACATTTTTAAGCCACATTTACACCGGTGTGGGTGCGGCACTCGGAGTGACACAGTGTCTTGTCCAATGGCACAACAGCAGTACTTCGGATGGCAGAAGCTTGATTGAAATCAGTAACACTCAAGTTCCTGGCTGGCCGCTCTACCATATGAGCCACGCCGCCGCAGAAATATATTATTTGTTTAAAAAAACAAACAAACATATACTGTAAATAGACAGTATATGTTACTTTCTTTTATGACACAATAGAATAGAATGCCTTGTATTGTCCCTATACACAGGTACAATGAGATTAAAATCAACACCAGTATCAGTGCAAAACATAGGAAAGAAGAAAAAAAAAATGTGCAAAAGGAGGTAAGGTGCACGGTCCTGTCCTGAGAACGAATGTTCTGAAAATGTTGTTTAAATATTATACTATATACATATATACAGCAGCATTCAAACTGTGGGTGGAAAGTAAAAATTGCACACAGAGGTGCTAAACTATAAAATTAGTGCTATTAGTGTTCACTGTGGTTATGGCTTTAAGGAAAAAAACGGTTTAATTATGCGTTTATTAGGTTTAATCTGCGATGAGGTGGCGATGAGGTGGCGACTTGTCCAGGGTGTACCCCGCCTTCCGCCCGATTGTAGCTGAGATAGGCGCCAGCGCCCCACGTGACCCCAAAAGTGAATAAGCGGTAGAAAATGGATGGATGGATGACGGTTTAATTATTTAATAATTTAAAATTTACAAAGTCAATCAAGAATATTTACACAGTTATTTGGTTTATTTGTTTAATTATTGGTCTCTTTTGTTGGACAAAACCTCAGAGGATGTGTTTGAAGCGCTGATATACTAAATGTACGATACAGTTGATCCAGTAAATGATTAAGATGCAGGAAAAAAGTCTGTATTTGTTATGCCAGCATGTTCCTCCAAATCCAAACCCTCTTGCTAGCTTAACGTTTTCCTGTGACTTCAGATCTACATTCGCAATAAAAATGACGGTTGTAGTTATTGGATGAATTAATTGATGAGATGGGCTCCAGCAAATTGCCCCCCCCCTCACGACCCGGAAAGGAACAAGCGGTAAAAAAATGGATGGATGGATGGATGTTGTACAAACCGTAGATATTAGATGAATTGATTGCTGAGATAGGCTCCAGCACTCCCCACAACCCCAAAAGGGACAAGCGGTAAAAAATGGATGGATGGATTTTCGCTCCAGATAATGAAGCTACAGTAAGGAAGGAATTCATATGGTCCCATTCCTAGGTGGATCTAGCGTGAGAGGAAGAGAGAGGGGGTTAATCATTCCGCAATGCAGTCTGCTAGGGGTGTGAATCTTTGGGCAACACACAATCCGATTCGATTCTTGGGGTAGCGATTTGATTCCAGATTAAAAAACAATTATTGATTCAATCAATACGTTTTAATAAGATTTTTTTTTTTTTTAATTTAACTTTATTTTTTTTTAATCAAGAATTGTTACAAGTAAGGATTGCAATACTTTCGAAAATAGATTTTTTTTTGACACCCCTACAGTCTGCTGAAAACAATGGAAAGCGCTTTTTTACATAGCAACTGACGCTGTGGTCAAGGTTGGAATTGCCGCACAACACATTTCGAGATAGCCAACACACTACTGCCGTCTGATGGCTAAAGGGGATTGTGCACCCACTCCCCATTTGTCACGTTTCATGTGACAGGTATACCTGCAACGAATGAGGACTTATGAATCCCCTTCCAACTGTAACAAGCTAAATACACAGGAGCACAACCCCTGTTTTAAATATGCCTCACACACATGATGAACACATTTTAAATGGTGAAATGTTTAATTGCTCACCTATAATGAATAATAATAAAACATTGATAACAAATATGGAATCAGAGTCACGGTTTAGCCTTTAGCCTGATCGACCAACTAGTGCTAACGTAGTACCAGCGTAGTAGGCCGAAGTAATCATTAAAAATAAAGCAGAGATTGTGTTTGTACATTTAATATTCTGGCCACTTTAACATAACACACAGTTTGAACAGGAACACTGTGTTTAAATGTAGTAAAATAAAACACTGTACTTTATTGAAGTTATTCTTCAGCATACCACTAAGCCGGCGTACCACTAGCAGTACACGTACCACCGTTTGAAAATCACTACTCTGATCATTGTGAATACAGACTACACATTTAAATAACCAAAAAAGAATAGATTCATTCTCTTTCATAAAAACATTATGGTAATAATATGATATGAAAAATGGGAACAAATTATTTGTCAAAGTCGCTATCAAATACTTTTTGGTCCCTTTTGCTTCAATAAATAGATAAAGTATTTAAGTTAAAGTTAAAGTACGACTGATAGTCACACACACACACACTAGGTGTGGTAAAATTACTCTCTGCATTTGACCCGTCCCCTTGTTCCACCCCCTGAGAGGTGAGGGGAGCAGTGAGCAGCAGCAGGGGCTGCGCTCAGGAATCATTTTGGTGATTTAACCCCCAATTCCAACCCTTGATGCTGAGTGCCAAGCAGGGAGGCAATGGGTCTAAATACATTAATATAAATGTATATAATATAATTAATAAAACATGAGGTGGCGACTTGTCCAGAGTGTACGCCGCCTTCCGCACGAATGCAGCTGAGATAGGCTCCCTTCACCCCCCGTGGCCCCAAAAGGGACAAGCAGTAGAAAATGGATATATATATATATATATATACATATATATATATAATATCATTAAATAAATATATTAAAAATATATTCCCCTATATTGCCAGACTCATCCATCCCTTTTAATTTAATTGAAAGCTGTAAAACAATGTGTTTGCATCTGACTAAAAAATAAAAACACAAACTCTGACTTCCTGTATTAAAAATGCAATTTTTGTTATAAATAAAGTTGGATGAAAAATGTTTGTTAAATATTGTGGAGACGTGCATTTCTAAGCTCACCAGCGCCCCCACTTCTCCCAGTGTGGCGAGTCTGAGTACTGCTTACCTAATCGACCAGCTCCTCATGTCTTTACTCTAGAGTCCGATTAGCAAGAATAATGATCTCACACTTACATTAAAAAAAAACATTTAACAGACTGTAGATTCTACAGTTTTCAAGCTAAAAAATCCACACAAGCACACTGAAGCTTCGTGATCGGTTTGTGAGCAAATTAAGTGATTTTTACTCAAGTAAATGTTAAAATGTGATTTTATGCATACAGAAAATGCATTTCCAACACAGTTTAATGAACAAACAATACTATTTAACGTTGGTATGTTTTTCCATCGTGACAAGTGGGGCCCCACCTCACCTGCCTACCCTGATTGCGTGTCCTTGACAAACAAGCACTGCCACCTCACATGGCCGCACATTTAATGATTCACTATCAAAAAAAGTCAAACAATAGAATAAAAAATAAAATAAAAGAGTAAAAAAAAAGGGGGTTTTAACCAGAAATCTGCAAATCTGTGTGTTTGCAAATGCCAAAAATACAATAGGCAAGGATCTATTGCAGGGGTCAACAACCTTTTTGAAACCAAGAGCTACTTCTTGGGTACTGATTAATGCGAAGGGCTACCAGTTTGATACACACTTAAAAAATTGCCAGAAATAGCCAATTTGCTCAATTTACCATTAATAAATAAATAAATAAATATATATATATATATATATATATACATGTAAAAAAATGGGTATTTCTGTCCGCCATTCCGTCGTACATTTTTTTGCCTTTTACGGAAGGTTTTTTGTAGAGAATAAATGATGAAAAAAACACTTAATTGAACGGTTTAAAAGAGGAGAAAACAGGAAAAAAATGAAAATTAAATTTTAATACATAGTTTATCTTCAATTTCGACTCTTTAAAATTCAAAATTCAATGGAAAAAAAGAAGACAGAAACCAGCTAATTCGAATCTTTTTGAAAAAATAAAAAAAATATTTATGGAACATCATTAGTAATTTTTCCTGATTAAGATTAATTTTAGAATGTTGATGACATGTTTTAAATTGGTTAAAATCCAATCTGCGCTTTGTTAGAATAAATAACAAATTGGACCAAGCTATATGTCTAACTAAGACCAATAATTTTTTCTTCTAGATTTTCCAGAAAAAACATTTTAAAAGAAATTCAAAAGACTTTGAAATAAGATTTAAATTTGATTGTAAAGATTTTCTAGATTTGCCAGAATATATATTTTTTTATTTTAATCATGATAAGTTTGAAGAAATATTTCACAAATATTCTTCGTCGAAAAAACAGAAGCTAAAATAAAGAATTAAATTAAAATGTATATATTATTCTTTACAACAACAAAAAAAAATACTTGAACATTGATTTAAATTGTCAGGAGAGAAGAGGAAGGAATTTAAAAGGTAACAAAAATAATTTTTAGGGTTATATTTTTTCTCAAAAATTGTCTCTCTGAAAGTTATAAGAAGCAAAGTAAAAAATAAATGAATTTATTTGAACAAGTGAAGACCAATTCTTTAAAATATTTTCTTGGATTTTCAAATTCTTTTTGAGTTTTGTCTCTCTTAGAATTAAATATGTCGAGCAAAGCGAGACCAGCTTGCTAATAAATAAATACAATTTAAAAAAATAGAGGCAGCTCACTGGTAAGTGCTGCTATTTGAGCTATTTTTAGAACAGGCCAGCGGGCGACTCATCTGGTCCTTACGGGCGACCTGGTGCCGCGTTGGTGACCCCTGATCTATTGTATATGGATGAAGTGAATAAACATTAAAAGACGATTAACATCCAAATTGCAATTCCTATTTATTCTGATTCTAAATAAATTCCTATTTTTTAAGAATTAATTTTAAAAAACAACATTTATGTGTATATGTGTATGTATGTATGTACTAGTGTTTACCCGATACCAATATGTTGGTACCGGTACCAAAATTATTTTGATATTTTTCGGTACTTTTCTAAATGAAGGGGACCACAAAAAATGGCATTATTCCCTTTTTTTGACAAAAAATCTTAGGGTACATTAAACATATGTTTCTTATTGCAAGTCTGTCCTTAAATAAAATATTGAACGTACAAGACAATTTGTCTTTTATAAGTAAGTAAGCAAACAAAGGCTCCTAATTTACCTGCTGACGTATAGTGTAATTTTCCGTTCTAGTATTTTGTCAAAATTATTAAGGACAAGAAGTAGAAAACCGGTACTTTTCAGAGGCAGTATAGTACCGAATATGATTCATTAGTATTGCGGTACTATGTTAATACCGGCATACTGTACAACTAGGATGTACAAATATATATTTTTTCTTTTAATTATTTGTTTTAAGAATCCATTTTTAAATCTTTTTTTTGTAATACGTAACATGTTTTCAAAATGTTTTATCATAATTTTCACACCAAAATCATGTTGAATCGAGAAGCAAAGTTTTTTTTTTTTTTTCAATGTAAGGGAAATACCGTATTTCCTTGAATTGCCGCCACGGCACTAATTAATTTAAAACCTATTTTCACTCCTGCGCTTACCGAAGGCATGCGGTAAAAGTAAGCATGCGCTAATTATTTTAAAACCTCTTCTCACTCCGGCACTTACCAAAGGTATGCAGTAGAAATTTGAGTGTGATGCAAGCTTGGAACTTAAATCCCACTGAATAACTCTTTATCTTCTTCTTCCCTTTATGCGATTTCAAATTACCGGTATTGAAATCAGCCTCCTCCATTTTGAAAATGATGACAGGGGAAGTGTCACAAGTTTGAGCAGGCGGTAATACTAAGCATGCGCTAATTATTTTGCGAAGCGAGTTTGACCCGGCAGTAATTCAAGGCAGGCGCATACTATATGCCCTGCGGCAATTCAAGGAAATACGGTATTTATAATTTTTGAAACACATTGTGAAATTATACAATATATTGATATGACTTAGTTAGTTGTATCACATTGGTGGTAATTGATGTTATTTTGGTAGTTATGCAAGTGCAAATTAAAATGACATGACTTTGTTGTTTTGGGGTATTCATCATAATAATACTAATACATTTTTTTTTTTTTTTTAGGTGTCAGTGTACGACTACGTCTGGACGGCACAGGACCCGCTAGCGGGTTGCGCCACCCTTATAGATGACCCACATAGGGAGGAAGGGTCTTCGCCCCTGCCAGAGGGCGAGACCAGCACCCACGTGGCCGTTTACACGCTCTACGTGAGCGGGCTCAAGCAGAGACACCGACATTTCCTGCGACAACCAGACGGGGCCATCATTGAGGTATGGCTGCTACCGTAGGCCACAGCATTAGGTACACCTGTAGCGAGATGAATAGACAGCGGAGAAATGGGTGGAATGCAGACTCCTAACCACTCCCATCAGTCCTCCACCCTCTCTCTGTGGGAGGCTGGAGGCTCGTAGTGCAATCCACAGGCAACAGTGCAGCTATATGGTGTGTGAGGGTGAGCAGCCACACAACGAGAAGAACGAAAATCAAAGGGTTTTCCTTGGGCGAAAACAAATGTCAAATTGTGTTTCCTTCACAAACACGAGATTTTGCCCTCAGAAACAAATCATAACTTCATTCAACATACTAATATAGTGAAGTCACTGCTTAGCAAATAGTGTCCAGTTCAGCCTCGTATCAACGCTGCATTCATACAACAATGTCAGCGGTTGGGGAATTTTAATTAATTTTTAACTCCTTCCACTTTTTGGTGTTAGCACAGGGGTGTCAAACTCATTTTCGATCGGGGGCCACATGGAGAAAAATGTACTCCCAAGTGGGCTGGACTGGTAATCTCACAGCATCCATTCATTCATCCATTTCCTACTGCTTGTCCCTTTCGGGGTCACGGGGGGTGCTGGAGCCTGTCTCAGCTGCGGTAGGGCGGAAGGTGGGGTGCACCCTGGACAAGTCGCCACCTCATCACAGGGCCAACACAGATAGACAGAAAACATTCACACTCTCAATCACACACTAGGGCCAATTTAATGTTGCCAATCAACCTATCCCGGCATGATAACTTAAAAATAAAGACAACTTCAGATTGTTTTCTTTGTTTAAAAATAGAAAATGCACATTCTGAAAATGTACAAATCATTATGTTGTTTTTTTTTTTTTTTTTTACACTTACATATTGCGGTTAATAGTATTCTATCTTTATTTGTCATTATTTATACTTTCTGAAGGAATTATGTGTTAATGTTCATCAGTCAACTCATTGGTGTTTATTTTCAATCAATCAAGATAAAAAAATTGGTAAGACTTTCAAACGGGAAACATATTTACTTTTAATGATTTGCTTATTAACATGTAAGTTGTTAACATATTGGCTCTTAATTAGTCATTATTAAGTACTTAGTAACGTCATATTCTGCACGGCCTTATTATACACCCTGTAACATCTGTGTCGCATAGCAATGCCGGATATGTTCTTCCAGGGATGCGTCGGCAAGAACACAGCAAAGGTAAGAAATAAAGTAATTATTTAACTAATAAAAGGGGTTAGGGAACAAAAATACTGGTGCTAAGCAGAAAGGCAAACAAATGGCGCTAGCATGAAAGCTAGAAATACAAACAGACAAACTAAACTTGGCACGAAGGCACAAAAAGGGAAAACAAACCATCAGGAATAAAATAAAGGCGTAGCGTGTAAACTAGCGAGAATATAAACACAGATCTGTCGTCACTTGTTGCACGAAGGCAAATTAGGAACCCAGGATGAACAACGAAAAGGGGCGAGCTTAAATTAGGGAAGTGATTACAAGAAACGTGTGCGTGGATAGCAAGGGGCAGGTGAACTAATGAGCTACCATGGTGACAAACAGGAAATAAGGACGTCAAACAACAGAGTGATACCAAAAAGTAACAATAAACAATAGTATGTAAAGATCCGAACAGCGGATCGTAACACACCCAGTAAGCTATTAACTAAGAGTCTTCCCTTAATAACCTCGGAATTATTGCTTATTAGTAACCCTAACCTTAACCCTATTATGTTCCCCTAGTGTCTAAATAACTCTAAATTAAGTCTTTCTTACTTTAATAAGCAACTAATTGATGGTAAATATGTTCCCCATACTAAATTCTTACCAAATAATACCAAAATCTAATTCCTGTATATCCATCCATCTTCCATCCATCTTCTTCCGCTTATCCGAGGTCGAGTCGTGGGGACAACAGCCTAAGCAGGGAAAGCCAGACTTCCCTCTCCCCAGCCACTTCGTCTAGCTCTTCCCGGGGGATCCCGAGGCGTTCCCAGGCCAGCCGGGAGACATAGTCTTCCTAACGTGTCCTAGGTCTTCCCCGTGGCCTCCTACCAGTTGGGCGTGCCCTAAACACCTCCCTCGGGAGGCGTTCGGGTGGCATCCTGACCAGATGCCCGAACGACCTCATCTGGCTCCTTTCGATGTGGAGGAGCAGCGGCTTTACTTTGAGTTCCTCCCGGATGGCAGAGCTTCTCACTCTATCTCTAAAGGAAAGCCCCGCCACCTGGCGGAGGAAACTAGTTTTGGCCGCTTGTACCCGTGATCTTATCCTTTCGGTCATGACCCAAAGCTCATGACCCTAGGTGAGGATGGGGACGTAGATCGACCGGTAAATTGAGAGCTTTGCCTTCCGGCTCAGCTCCTTCTTCACCACAACGGACCGGTACAACGTCCGCATTACTGAAGACGCCGCACCGATCCGCCTGTGGATCTCACGATCCACTCTTCCCCCACTTGTGAACAAGACTCCTAGGTACTTGAACTCCTCCACTTGGGGCAGGGTCTCCTCCCCAACCCGGAGATGGCATTCTACCCTTTTCAGGGCGAGAACCTGTAAAAATTCCTGTATATTATTTATGTAATTTGCTCATTTTCCTTGACTGATGCACTAACATGCTGTGCTTAATTTTTTTTGTACCTATGTAGCATCATCTACAAAAGTACAAACAATTGTTATTGCAACATCTAGTGGACACATTTAGAACAGCAGTTTCTTTAATTCAAACAGTTGGCTCATTTTTATACTTAGCAAACTCGTCGTACGTTTGACACCCCTGGTGTAAGGCTTCATGTCTGCGTCCCTCCATCATTCCTAGCATCCCCCCGCCCCCCGGAGAGCCACCTGCAGCATCCAGACTAAATTAATATCAGGAAGTTTGACTGTCAGATAACATGAGGAGCTTTGTGACGCTATAGGCGCCAACAATTAGCTGTCCTAATAGTCTTCTGTCATTATTGACGGATGGAGAGCGTAAACTTGCAAACATGCTTCTCTCCCCAGCCTGCAGAGCTGATCACACATCTGGGAGGAATATACACAAACACATGATTCAAACGTATATGCACCGACATGATAAAAGCTACGTTAAGTGAGGGGATGCATGTGTCCCTTGGGTGCTACTGTCTGTTCTTTGCATCTTCACCACCAGAGACGCTGATGGCATGTCATTTTCAGAAAGAGGGGGGGCGGGGGGATAACACCAACAAGAATAAGCGCCTATTTGCATATTCCTAAACTAATCCTCCCCTGTCTATATAGAGACTGCGTTTTATGTTGATATGAGCATCCAGGAATCACCAAAGGGCATCCCCTGCACTTGAAGCTGATTTTTATTGCCGGTTTATACAATGGTGGCGTTAAGATACACACACTGTGTGCAAATTGTCCTCCAGATGCACAGTGATAGCTCCTTGGAGATAAACGGCAATAAAAAAACATGAATAGATAGAAGATGAAATGATAGAAAACAAAATAGCTTGATTGGTGGATGCACTGTATGGATCAGAGTCTTTTTAGCATTTCCTTTCCAAGAACCAAACGTGTTGAGACATCAACATATTCTCCGGAGAATCAGTGTCCACTGCAGTGGACATTTGTTTTTGGTCGATTTCTTTTGTCAGAGGTAAACAACTTAGGAGAAATGAATTGCCTTGTGTCTTATTAAACTCAAACAGGACCTGTTCAGTGGCCTTGTGGTTAGAGTGTCCGCCCTGAGATCGGTAAGTCGTAAGTTCAAACCCCGGCCGAGTCATACCAAAGACTATAAAAATGGGACCCATTACCTCCCTGCTTGGCACTCAGCATCAAGGGTTGGTTATCGGGGTTTAAATCACCAAAATGATTCCCAAGCGTGGCCACCGTTGCTGCTCACTGCTCCCCTCACCGCTCAAGGATTGAACCCAGGACCTTCGTATCAATCCTCCTTAAATTGTACACATATGTTTCTCACTCCCAAAAAGTGTGTTTTGATTCCCCCTTACAGTGAGAGTGTGAGAAATTTCAAGTTGATAACAACTGGCACAGGCAACAAAGTGAAGTTAGTTAAATGATCAAATATGTCACTTATTGCATACCTATGTGCGAGAAAATATCCTCGAAAATGAAGGTTTCCCCTCTCTTCAAATCTTCGGTGTGACCTGCCCTTAGAGCTCCACACTGATACAAATATTTACCTTCATTTAAATATGGAATAACGCGAACTGGCTCTCCTGCCAAACTTAGTTAACAAGGCTAATCATGCTCCTTAAAAAGGCTTCTTCCATTTACTGAGGAAATATTGACGGATGGCTCATTTCCTTTAAAGTGCTCTGTTGTCACAGGCAGCGTCCTGGACGCCAATGCCCCCGAGGACCAGCTCCTCCCTTAGACTAACATGACCACAGCTCCGGGGGGGGGGGCAGCGGCTTTGCATATTACTCACACATTTTACAGCACAAATTTGTCTAAACGAACACCTTAACAAGTAAAGTCCCCGGAGGAAAGGCCCTGAGCTGTAGACATTGTGAGACACGGTTTGGAAGGAACCCAACAGTCAGGTGTGTCCTGTTTGGAGAGAAATGAAGAGTCGTGCAAAAACCCAAGATGTTTCCAAGCAAGTTACTGTATATTGTTGGACCCAGAAACAAAATATATTTGCTGCAAAATGTGACTTCCACTCAAAGAAAGTTTTGCATTAAATTGTTTTGGGGGCTACTTTTACAAAAAGCTAAGAACCAGGGGGCCGAACTTCTCCTTTCACTGTTAGTCGTACGTTGTATATACCAGTAGACATTTGATTTGCTGTCTTTTTATTTTTGTCAGAGTTACAGGAGTGACCTGCTGTTTTTGCAGACTTTCTGCAAAAAAATAAAATAAAATAATAATAATAATAAAAATAAAAATAAATATATATATATATATATCTTGATTGGATTATCCAGAGAATAGTGCTCAATACCGTGGTATAGCGCAATGTGTAGGTGTGGGAAAAATCACAAGACTACTTCATTTCTACAAAACTGTTTCATGAGGGGTTCCCTCAAACATCAGGAGATTGAGGGAAATCTGCTGATGATTGAGGGAACCCCTCATGAAACAGTTCTTTAGAGATGAAGTAGTCTTGTGATTTTTCCCACACCACATATATATATACATAGAATATATACATAGAATTCTATGACAGTAAGGCAAAGAAACGCAAGTTTATTTATAGATCACAATTTGCACTCAAGGCAATTGTTCAGTTCAGTTCATCCATCCATCCATCCATTTCCTACCGCTTATTCCCTTTTGGGGTTGGGGGGTGGGAGGCGCTGGCGCCTATCTCAGCAGTTTCAATTTATTTCGAACATGCATACAATACATACAATACAATACAATGTAATGGATCACACATTTCCAGTTGTTTCATTACAACACTAGAACAAGTCCACAGTTTCCAAAAATAATTGTAAATGTGGACTCGTCACACCACAGAACACTTGAAAGTGCTTTACAGTAAATTACAGGAAGGCACAAATATAAAATATGAAATCATCATAAAAATAATCATGATCCAAATTAAAATCAGAACAATAACATCATCACAAAACAATCAAAATTAGTGTAGATACAATTTTTTTCATATTTTTTTTTCATTTGCACAATAAAATAATAATGGATTAACATTGCCAACAGTTGGGCCTGTCTCACATCTTCCGGAAAACCATTCCAGATTTTAGTCGCATAAAACTGAATGGCAGTCTCATAATGTTTGGTGAGTACTCTAGTGTTTTTAAGGATGTGCTCCAGAAATGTGAGTCTTACAAGTTAAATAGCCCAAATAATCAAAATGAGAGGACCTAAGATGGAACCTACAGGAATACCACTAGGACAAGCAGAGAAGTTCAAACTAGATATGTCCGATAATGGCTTTTTTGCCGATATCCGATATTCCTGTATTGTCGAACTCTTAATTACCGATACAGATATCAACCGATACCGATACATACATTATTATGCCTAATTTTGTCGCTGGATGCATTAAACAATGTAACAAGCTTTTCCAAAATAAATCAACTCAAGTCATGGAAAAAAATACCAATATGGCACTGCCATATTTAGGGTCCGCCCTGCAATGGCAAAGGACATCCATGTCCTTTGCCATGCAAGGACCCTATTGAATCTGTAACGTTTCTTATTATTATTCTTTCTTTCTTTCTTTCTTCCGCACCGTCGCGCCCCAACATCACCCTCTTAACATATTTCAAAACTCACCAAATTTGACACACACGTCGGTCTTTCATGCCTTCCCAACATATTAGGCAGCCAAATCATAAAAATCAAAATTGCGCAATAGCGCCCCCTAGGAAGAAAAAAAAAACAGACTGCTTGTAACTTCCGTTAGGAATGTCGTAGAGACATGAAACAAAAACCTCTGTGTAGGTCTGACTGAGATCTACATTTCCAATAAAAAATGTCTATACCCAAAATCAACAGAAATTTTGCAAAAACTCATTCAAAGCAAAATTTTAGCAAAAAATGCTATTTTTGCCTCTTTGAGCTGCAATTTGACCCCCTTAAAATGCTTCAAAACTCACCAAACTTGGCACACACATCAGGACTGGCAGAAATTGCAATCTAAAAAAAAAAAAAAAAAAAAAAACTCAAAATTGCGCTCTAGCGCAATTTTTTAATAAAACACAGAAAAAACTGCTTCCAGGAAGAAAACACAGACAAAACTGCTCGTAACTTCCGGTAGGAATGCCGGAAAGACATGAAACAAAAACTTCTAGGTAGGTCTGACTTAGACCTACATTTCGATAATCGACATCCTTCGGCAAAACTCAACAGGAAGTTAAAAATTGCCCCTTCAAAATAAAAGTTTTGTGAAAACCCGTCACCTTTTTCAAATCGACACTCCTCCCAGTGCGTTTGTCGTTTCGGCTTCAAACTCGCACAGGAGAGAGATTGAACCCTTCTGATTAAAAGTATAGATCAAAGTTTTGATAAGTTTTCAGGTTTTGATTTTACGCGCCTTCAAAAAACCCTGCGCAACTTTTCCTAAAAAATTACGTTTTTGCCTCTTTGAGCTGTAATTTGACCCACTTAAAATGCCTGTAAGTGCTAGTTAAAGCTCTGTTATGCAGACCGAAAGCCATTTATCAACAACATCCAGAATCGCCGATCTGTAATTTCACCCCCTTAACATGCTTCAAAACTCACCAAATTTTACACACATATCAGGACTGGCAAAAACTGCAATCTAATAAAAAACCAAACCCCAAAAATCTAAATTACGCTTAGCGCCCCCTAGGAAAAAACCCAGACAAAACTGCATGTAACTTCTGTTAGAAATGTCGTAGAGACATGAAATAAAAACCTCTATGTTGGTTTGACTAAGATCGGGACCCGGGACACGGCGGCGGCGGCCAACGGCGGACCCGACCAACGCTGCTTGCAGCTTTAATTATTATTGAAGTCACAAAGTGCTTTTTTTTTAATATGCCTCAAAACAGCAGCTTGGAATTTGGGACATGCGCTTCCTGAGAGAGCATGAGGAGGTTGAGGCGGGCGGGGTTAAGGTGGGCGGGGTTAAGTTGGGGGGTAGCGGGGTGTGATGCCTAAGCATCATGTCAGCCACACAAAATCATCCTTTAAGGTAACTCTCCTTGGATAATTGTTTACGCGCCGTGTATTTCTTGAATCTCCGGCTGTTAGTTTCGTATGGACTCATTGATCATGAATTACCATGAACTGATTAACGTGGACCCCGACTTAAACAAGTTGAAAAACTTATTCGGGTGTTACCATTTAGTGGTCAATTGTAAGGAATATGAACTGAACTGTGCAATCTACTAATAAAAGTTCTGATTAATCAATCAATCGATTGTTTACAAACCGAGTTCGGAGGGGAAGGGACGCCAGAAAGATCGTGCCCCACAAAGGAAGTGACGTTGGAAAGAACAAGCCACAGCCAGCTTTATAACAACCTGTTTCCCCTTGGAGGTAAACACTAAAAAGATGGTGGCTAGTCATCCAGACATGCCCGTGTTTCTCCTTCCTCTACATGTACAGACGCTTGTGGAAATCACACGTGAATTCCTTCAGTGATAGCGTTTGCAGATATTTGGGATACAACACTTCTCAGACGGCAAGAAAACTTTCAAATGTCCACGTCAGCTGTAATTCTACTTACAACAAACGTCCATTTGTCGAAGGAGAGACAACGAGAATGCAGGCTCCAGTAGATGTGATTAAAAAAGTGTTATTGTCCGCCATGTATGTCGCAGATTCAACATCAAAAGTCTATAAAGTCACCATAAAGGAATGGACAATGATGGTGAAGACAAAAGAGTGAGGAGTGTCCTCACCAGATATTTAGATCCCTAGATTGATTGTTGTCAAATGTTCTGTATCACATTGTTTACTTACACTTGTCCATTAAATATCTGATTAATTTATGATAGCTCAGGTGGATATTTTTCAGATAAGTTGAATTTAATTCAAGAACTTGCATACAAAGCAACACTGGAGGTGACTATGATGTGCGCATTTTCCGCGCATGCGTACTAGGACGGAGGAGGGGGGGGGGTGTCTCAAATAACCATTGTATGTGTGTGGACAAGGATAAGGTTAGGTGGAATTTACCCTGGATAACCTTAGCCATGAATTGATTTACGTGGACCCTGACTTAAGCAAGTTGAAAAACTTATTCGGGTGTTGCCATTTAGGGGTCAATTGTATGGAATATGTACCGTACTGTACAATCTACGAATAAAAGTTTCAATCAATCAATCAAAGTTTAGTGTAGTGTAGAAGGGGTCTTAAAGCGGTGCTTTGAGGAACGCCTCAGTTAGGTTAATCACAAGTTTGGACACGGGGTTGACATGTCAATGCAAGGATCTGCCAATGTGTTTGGAGTGGTCCAAGTTCCTCTATACCCGTGGTTCTCAACTTTTTTTCAGTGATGTACCCCCTGTGAACATTTTTTTTAATTGAAGTACCCCCTAATCAGAGCAAACCATTTTTGGTTGAAAAAAAGAAATAAAGAAGTAAAATACAGCACTTTGTCATCAGTTTCTGATTTATTAAATTGTATAACAGTGCAAAATATTGCTCATTTGTAGTGGTCTTTCTTGAACTATTTGAAAAAAAGATATAAAAATAACTAAAACTTGTTGAAAAATAAACAAGTGAATCATTTCTAAATAAAGATTTCCACACATATAAGTAATAACTTAAAGTGGCCTCTTTGGGGATTGTAATAGAGATCCATCTGGATCAATGAACTTCATTCTAAACATTTCTCCGCAAAAAATTAATCTTTAACATCAATATTTATGGAACATGTCCACAAAAAATCTAGCTGTCAACACTGAATATTGCATTGTTGCATTTATTTTCACAGTTTATTAACTTACATTCATATTTTGTTGAAGTATTATTCAATAAATACTTTTTATAGAAAATTTTTGAATTGTTGCTATTTTTAGAATATTTAAAAAAAATCTCACGTACCCCTTGGCATACCTTCAAGTACCCCCATTTGAGAACCACTGATCTGTACAACAGGATCAGTCCAGGGTTTGTTTAGGAATTTGCTGCAAAACTGTTTGTCTCACAAGTTTTGATCCCGTCATTCCCGGGCCGGATGTGGCCCCCGGGCGGCCGTTTGAATAGCCTTGATCGATATAACAGTGTGCATATGGCCCAAGGATTTTGTTTCACGTTTAGAGCGGAGGCACAACAATACAATTGTTCTCTGTGCTCCAATAAAAAAAGAAGGTAAAGTGAGGTGTAGCTTTGCAAGCACTCATTACCTATAAACAGATGTTCCCCAGCTGCCAGCTCCCAGACAACAACATTTAGGGCCAAAATGACGCAGGGAATTGGGTCTGTACAACGCAGGACCTTCAATGAAGGCCTCATAACCGCTCGGTCTGCAGAAACAAGATGGCTGATGAAGAAATTAATGCAGGCAAAGTCATTATCTCCCCTCCTAAAACCACAGTGAGTTTATGTCCCCCCGTGTCGTCTTTTTACCTCGCGGGCTTGCGCTTAAGTGTCGACGGACAACTGTGCTCTCGTCTTTTCGCTCCATATGGGAGGCGGCGGCATATGCAAAAAACTGGCTCGGCTTCTGTAAAACTTCCATTAAAGATGCACAACTAAGGCTCCGCCAGCTTGACTATTACCACTCCCCGCAAATTATTTATGGCTCCCCCCCTTTCCCCGAAAAAAAAGAGCTGATGAGGAGTATCTCCAGCGACGTGGATAAATAAAAACACGGGGGTAAAAAAAAAACACTTTTCACTTGAAATTTCTGCTGTGTTGTCTCTCTTTTCTGGGGGAATCACTTTGAGAGAGAGAGTGTGTGTCGTTTATCCACATGCTGCGGTTTTGTTCTGATGTTCGATGCTTTTTGAATTTGAATGCACTCTGTCTTCAAAAGTATAGAGACAAAGTATCTGGATGACCACACTTGGAGCTTACAAGTAAAAAAAATATGGCCAACAATTGGAAACTGCAATTTTGACCTGAACTTTAACACAAGTTACTTATTGTTAAAGTTGAAGTTAAAGGCCTACTGAAATGACATATTCTTATTTAAACGGGGATAGCAGGTCCATTCTATGTGTCATACTTGATCATTTTGCGATATTGCCATATTTTTGCTGAAAGGATTTAGTAGAGAACATCCACGATGAAGTACTCAACTTTTGGTCGCTAATAAAAAAGCCTTGCCTGTACCGGAAGTAGCAGACGATGTGCGCGTGACGTCACGGGTTGTGGAGCTCCTCACATCTGAACATTGTTTATAATCATGGCCACCAGCAGCGAGAGCGATTCGGACCGAGAAAGCGACGATTTCCCCATTAATTTAAGCGAGGATGAACGATTCGTGGATGAGGATAGTGAGAGTGAAGGACTAGAAAAAAAAGATGGCAGTGGGAGCGATTCAGATGTTATTAGACACATTTACTAGGATAATTCTGGAAAATCCCTTATCTGCTTTTTGTGTTACTAGTGTTTTAGTGACATTAAATGGTACCTGAAAGTCAGAGGGGTGTGGTGACAACCAATGTCTCTGAGGGAAGCCACGTTTCTCGACGAGGCGAAGCGAAGGCAGCCGTTGGGGCCGGGCTGAGCTTTTTTCCCCCTCCTCCACGGTGGAAGCATCCCACGTTCAGGGGCGGCCGGTCGGAGGACGCAAGAGAGTCCGCAGCTGCCTCTTTGACAGGTGCACGAGGAACGACGCAAGCTATCCGCTCATGTCTACGGTAAGAGCCGACTTATTACCACAATTTTCTCACCGAAACCTGCCGTTTGACATGTGGCAGGGAACCATGTCCGCGTGACCGCTCTGTTCCATAGAAAAGCTTTCCCGTCATCTTTCGGGAATGTAAACAAGGAAACACCGGCTGTGTTTGTGTTGCTAAAGGCGGCCGCAATACACCGCTTCCTACCTACATCTTTCTTCTTTGACGTCTCCATTATTAATTGAACAAATTGCAAAAGATTCAGCAACAAAGATGTCCATAATACTGTGGAATAATGCGATTAAAGCAGACGACTTATAGCTTTGATCGGTGCTGGAACAACATGTCCGCCACAATCCGTGATGTCATGTGCACGTGTCATCATACCGCAACGTTTTCAACAGGATACTTGCACAAAATTTAAAATTGCAATTTAGTCAACTAAAAAGGCCTTATTGGCATGTGTGACATTGTTAATATTTCATCATTGATATATAAACTATCAGACTGCGTGGTCGGTAGTACTGGGTTTAGGCCTTTAAAGTACCACTGATAGTCACACACACACACACACACACACACACACACACACACACACACACACACACACACTAAGTACGGTGAAAGTATCCTCTGCATTTGACCCATCACCCTTGATCACCCCCTGGGAGGTGAGGGGAACAGTGAGCAGCAGCAGTGGCCGCGCCCGGGAATCACTTTGGTGATTTTACCCCCAATTCCAACCCTTGATGCTGAGTGCCAAGCAGGGAGGGAATGGGTCCCATTTTTATAGTCTTTGGAATGATTCGGCCGGGGTTTGAACTCACGACCTACCGATCTCAGGGCGGAGACTCTAACCAAAAGCTATATACAAACCCCGTTTCCATTTGAGTTGGGAAATTGTGTTAGATGTAAATATAAACAGAATACAATGATTTTTAAATCATTTTCAACCCATATTCAATTGAATATGTTACAAAAACAACATATTTGATGTTCAAACTGATAAACATTTTTTTTTGCAAATAATCATTAACTTTAGAATTTGATGCGTGACATGTGACATAGAAGTTGGGAAAGGTGACAATGAATACTGATTAAATTGAGGAATGCTCATTAAACACTTATTTAGAACATCCCACAGGTGTGCAGGCTAATTGGGAACAGGTGGGTGCCATGATTGGGTATAAAAACAGCTTCCCAAAAAATGCTCAGTCTTTCACAAGAATGGGTGGGACGAGGTACACCCCTTTTTCCATAACTGCGTGAGCAAATAGTAGAACACGTTAAGAACATCTTTTCACAAAGTGCAATTACAAGAAATTTAGGGATTTTAACGTTTCCGCTCCATAATATCATCAAAAGGTTCAGATAATCTGGAGAAATCACTCCATGCAAGCGGCATGGCTGAAAACCAACATCGAATGACCGTGACCTTCGATCCCTCAGACGGCACTGTATCAAAAACCGACATCAATCTCTAAAGGATATCACCACATGGGCTCAGGAACACTTCAGAAAACCACTGTCACTAAACACAGTTGGTCACTACATCTGTAAGTGCAAGTCAAAACTCTACTATGCAAAGCGAAAGCCATTTATCAACAACATCCACAAAAGCCGCCGGCTTCTCTGGGCCTGAGATCATCTAAGATGGGCTGATGCAAAGTGGAAAAGTGTTCTGTGGTCTGACGAGTCCACATTTCAAATTGTTTTTGGAAATATTCGACACCATGTCGTCCGGACCAAAGGGGAAGCGAACCATCCAGACTGTTATCGACGCAAAGTTCAAAAGCCAGTATTTGTGATGGTATGGGGGTGAATTAGTGCCCAAGGCATGGGTAACTTACACATATGTGAAGGCCCCATTAATGCTGCAAGGTCCATACAGGTTTTGGAACAACATATGCTGTCATCTAAGCGCCGTCTTACATTCATATTTTGTTGAAGTATTATTCAATAAATATATTTATAAAGGATTTTTAATGGTTGCTATTTTTAGAATATTTAAAAAAAATCTCACGTACCCCTTGGCATACCTTCAAGTACCCCCAGGGGTACGCGTACCCCCATTTGAGAACCACTGCTGTAGACAAAGTTATTGCGACAAAAAAATGTCTTCCCCAAAGAAATTGTAGAAGTAGGACAAATTCATTACGGACCCTTTTGTTTTGGCTTGCCACGACTCAGTCGACATTTGGTGTCTTCACTGGACCCATATTGACCTCATTTGACATGCAGGAGTATATGAAGGAGGTTAACCTTTTTTGAAAACACCTCTCAGCAATATTAATTGACAAAACCGCATCAATTCTCCCTCCCGCCACTCTTTTTTGTAATTACTCAGCCAGCGCCGTTTTGATTGCCGCTTTGGAGCTGGAGGAGCCACGCTTCATTTGCCGTGAGGTCAAAGTCAGCCCTCAGAAATGTGGATCTGATTTGGAAAGGAAGAGTGTATGTAAGTGTGTGTGTGTGTGTGTGTGTGTGTGTGTGTGTGTGTGTGTGTGTGTGTGTGTGTGTGGCTACAAGACAAAGAAGAACGTCCTTGGCTATGTGCTGTATGTTGCATGAGGAGATTAATGCCTCCCTAGCAGCCATATCTGCTTAGCAGGAGGACTTCTCCAAAGTACTCCGCATGTCATTATCTGGCAAGTTGGTGCAAGTTTTAGATAAAGAAACACTCGGCGGAACATTTTTCAAGTTGGCTGCTCTATCTCCTCAAAATGTGCAACTTTTTTGAAAAAACACTTACCAATATTTTTTGCATGGACGTGTACGAAAAGGGGTTGGTATTTACCTACGCCTAGGAGGTTCGACCAAACATTATGGAGAGATGGACCAAGGACGGACCCGCTGGTTTTTATTGGGATGCATTAAAACGGATTGGACATGAATGGTAAATGACAAAATTCAGTCAGTTGCAGACACTAGATAGCTAAGATGGTGTTCAAATGTATTTTTTGGCGAAAAAATCAATAAAAATACATTTTTGTGTGGATCCATTTACAAACCCCGTTTCCATATGAGTTGGGAAATTGTGTTAGATGTAAATATAAACGAAATACAATGATTTGCAGACCATTTTCAACCCACAATCAGTCTAATATACTACAATGACAACTTTGCATAGTAGTGACAGTGGTTTTCTGAAGTGTTCCTGAGCCCATGTGGTTATATCCTTTAGAAATTGATGTCAGTTTTTGATACAGTGCCGTCTGAGGGATCAAAGGTCCCGGTCTTTCAATGTTGGTTTCCTGCCATGCTGCGTACCTGGAGTGATTTCTCCAGATTCTCTGAAACTTGTGATGATATTATGGACCGTAGATGTTGAAATCCCTAAATTTCTAGCAATTGCACTTTGAGAAACGTTGTTGTTAAACTGCTTGACTATTTGCTCACGCAGTTGTGGACAAAGAGCTGTACCTCGCCCCATCCTTTCTTGTGAAAGACTGAGCATTTTTTGGGAAGCTGTTTTTATACCCAATCATGGCACCCACCTGTTCCCAATTAGCCTGCACAGCTGTGGGATGTTCCAAATAAATGTTTGATGGGCATTCCTCAACTTTATCAGTATTCATTGTCACCTTTCCCAACTTCTTTGTCACGTGTTGCTGGCATAAAATTTTAAAATGAATGGTTATTTGCAAAAAAAAAATGCTTATCAGTTTCAACATCAAATATGTTGTCTTTGTAGCATATTCAACTGAATATGGGTTGAAAAGGATTTGCAAATCATTGTATTACGTTTGTATTTACATCTAACACAATTTCCCAAATCATATGGAAACAGGGTTTGCAAGATGCACAGCAATATTTTTTTTAAATGTCACTTTATTGTAGAATAACAAATACGTATAAGGTATAACAGTATTTAAACATAGTGGTATATAGGTGGGCAGCACGGTGGGAGAAGGATTAGTGCGTCTGCCTCACAATACGAAGGTCCTGAGTAGTCCTGAGTTCAATCCCGGGCTCGGGATCTTTCTGTGTGGAGTTTGCATGTCCTCCCCGTGACTGCGTGGGTTCCCTCCGGGTACTCCGGCTTCTTCCCACCTCCAAAGATATGCACCTGGGGATAGGGTGATTGGCAACACTAAATGGTCTCTAGTGTGTGAATGTTGTCTGTCTATCTGTTTTGGCCCTATGATCAGGTGGCGACTTGTACAGGGTGTACCCCGCCTTCTGCCCGATTGTAGCTGAGATAGGCTCCAGCGCCCCCCACGACCACGAAGGGAATAAGCGGTAGGAAATGGATGGATGGATGGTATGTAGGTGGTGGTGGTGCCAATCCAAGTCCGGGTTGTTGGCCTGTTCTGCACAATACTGAGACCCGCAAGGGAGGTCATTGTTAGGTGTTCGTTGGTTCCTTGTTAATGGGTTAGGTTAGCAAAAACTACCTAACCAGTTTCATTGAAGGCTGGATAACTACATTTGTTTTTTATTCATCTTCGCAATGTTACTTACAACAGTGTTTTTCAACCACTGTGCCGTGGCACACTATTGTGCCGTAAGATACAGTCTGGTGTGCCGTGGGAGATTATGTAATTTCACTTTATTGGGTTAAAAAAAAAATGTTCACACTAGTAATTGTAATCCTCAAATAATGTGCCGTTGTTGAGTGTCGGTGCTGTCTAGAGCTCGGCAGACTCACCATGTTATTCTCTTCCATATCAGTAGGTGGCAGCAGGTATCTAATTGCTTTGCAGATGTCGGGAACACGTCGTTAATGATCAAAATATGCAGACGACAGCGGGAGGCAGCATGCAGGTAAAAAAGGTATCTAATTCTTAAAAGCAAAAATAATAAAAAGCGAGTGCCGCTAAAAAAAGGCATTGACGCTTAGGCATGGCTATGCAAAACAAAACTAAAACTGAGCTGCCTGCAAATTAAACAAAACACAAAATGCTGGACGAAAGCAAAGACTTACAGCGTGTCGAGCAGACGGCGTCCACAAAGTACATGACATGACAATCAACAATGTCCCCACAAAGAAGGATAGCGTCCGCACAACTTATATAGTCTTGATTGCGAAAACAAAGCAGGTGCGGAGAATAGCGCTCGAGGAAGACACAATACCGCAACAGGAAAATACCAACAAAACAGGAAAAAAACTACAACAAAGGAGCGCAAGACAAGAACTAAAACACTACTGTGGAGGTCTTGCTCCTCAGGGTTCCTTGGATCACCAAAGACGGACATGACAGTCTCGGTCATATTTGCAAACAATGATTTATTTTTCAATAAATGTTCCTTTATGCTTTTCAGCAAATGTCTGTCGTGTCTGTCAAACTCGCCAGTGAGCACACAAACGTTTTTTCTTCAGTCTCTGTTCTCACTCTCGTGCTCGGTTGCCAACTCTCCACCCTAAACGACCATCAACAACTCCCCCTTCTCCTTCCTGACTGCTGCCCTTAACAGAGCCACAGATGATCAGACAAACACTCTCAGATGTGTCATCTACGCACCTGTCGCTAATCTCAAAGCCTGTCCTGGCACATACCACTTTGCTGCAGGTCCGCAGGCCACGCCCCTCACAACTACACACAGGAAAACACCAAACAACTCAAAATGGGTCGCAGTGTGATGTGACAGGTCATGACCTATAGTGATGCGTGGTTTCTTATGGGTTAAATTCATATCCAACAATTGCAAGAACGACTCCTTATCGTCAATACCAGCTACCAAGTTAATTTTTTTTAAAGATTTCTGCTAAAAAAGGTTGAAAACACTGACTTAGAAAGTTCATGCAAGGTCCTACAGTACACAAAGTAGGCCAAACTACAGTTGTGAGCGCCATTTCCCTTCTGGGACAAGACGTAAACACTAAAGTACATGACATTACTACACATGTGCCTGCAGGAGAACAATGGTATTTGTATTTTCCCATGCCTGATACAAAAGACTGCAGGCTTTCAAAGGAGCTGCTCAGTTCATGCATCATATTATATCTGATAGACTCTCAATGATTCTGTGCTTTCCCGCAAGGTGATTGGCAACCTGGACGGGTCGGAAAATACAACCAGGACCGTGTCCACCTCGGCTCCGAGGACGCATCGGGACCGACCCGGCGTCCCCCGGCAGCTAAGAAAGCGAAAGAAGCTCTTCGGACGTGAGTTCTGTTAACGTAAATTTCAATTCCCACGGGATAATTCTGCACGACAAGACACCATTGACTCTTCTCAAACATGTGTCCCTCCTATGTGCGCAAACATTTGTTTAACTAAACTTCACAGTTTTAATGGGTTTCTCCGTCCCCTCAGGGTGCGCTCGCGTCGAGCCGGTGGGAGGAAGCAGGTGTGACTCCGGTTTAGCACAAGACCTCAACCAATGAGAATCCAGCACTGGGAGGTATGACTCCAAACTGAGAACAACTGTCACTTTGTCCTGTATGCACATGATACTTTTCAATATCAGCAACAAGGATGTAACAGTAACAGCTAAAATAGCAATACTGCCTTGCTATTAAGCGGGGTAATATCCTGACCGGCTTGATTTCTATTGAATACGTGTCGGCTATGGTCCGTGCTTAGCGTAATAAAGTAGCACACAAATCAGACCTTAATGGCCGCCTACTTACGCATATTGCTTCATTAAAGGTTGTGAGCTTATTAGCATGTGTCCTCAATGCCGGGCAAGGCTTTAAAGATTTAATAGATAGCTAATACTGAGCTTAACAACATGTCATTTCTATTAATGATGAGTCTTCTTTATGGGCGGACATTACACATTGTAACGCCTCTGCTGTTCTCAAGCACGAGGTGGAGTGTTTGCTATGATATGCGGTGATGCTTTTGATGACCTTATTTAGGAAACCACATTAAAACTAGCAGTATTGTACTCCAATAATCTGAAGATTATTTATATGTGGTATTTTTAGGTGCAAATAATAATGGCTATTAGGGGGTGGGAAAAAATCAATTCAGAAACGATTCTCATTTAAAAAAAAAAGATTTTATTTTAGTTTATTTATTTATGTATTTATTTTTTAATTAATCAATCCAACAAAACAATACACATCAATACCATATCAATGCAATCCTATTCCAAAACAGAACCTGACCCAGCAACACTCAGAACTGCAATAAACGGAGCAATTGAAAGGAGACACAAACACGACACAGAACAAACCAAAAGTAGAGAAACAAAAATGAATATTGTCAATAACAGTATCAATATAAGTTATAATTTCAGCATAGCAGGGATTAAAAATCCCTCTTTGACATTATCATTAGACATTTATAAAAACTAAAAAAAAGAACAATAGTGTCACAGTGGCTTGCACTTGCATCGCATCTCATAATCTTGACAACACACTGTGTCCAATATTTTCACAAAGATAAAATAAGTCATATTTTTGGTTCATTTAATAGTTAAAACAAATGTACATTATTGCAATCAGTTGATAAAACATTGTCCTTTACAACTATAAAAGTTGTTTACAAAAATCTACTACTCTGCTAGCATGTCAGCAGACTGGGGTAGATCCTGCTGAAATCCTATCTATTGAATGAATACAGAATCCTTTTAAATCGGGAAAATAATCGTTTTTTAATCGAATCGTCGGACACCCAAAGATTCATAGCCCTAATGGCTATGTACACTATATTGCCAAAAGTAGGTGGCGACTTGTCCAGGGTGTATGCCGCCTTCCGCCCTTATGCAGCTGAGATAGGCTCCAGCACCCTCCGTGACTCTGAACAGGACAAGCGGTAGAAAATGGATGGATGGACTGATTTGGCCACCTGCCTTTACTCACATATGAACTTGAAGTGCCATCCCATTCCTAACCCATAGGGTTCAACTCTTCTGGGAAGGCTGTCCACAAGGTTGCGGAGTGTGTTTATAGGAATTTTCCACCATTCTTCCAAAAGCGCATTGGTGAGGTCACACACTGATGTTGGTGGAGAAGGCCTGGTCCTCAGTCTCCATTGTAATTCATCCCAAAGTTGTTCTATCGGGTTCAGGTCAAGACTCTGTGCAGGCCAGTCAAGTTCATCCATACCAGACTCTGTCATCCATTTCCTTATGGACCTTGCTTTGTGCACTGGTGCAAAGTCATGTTGGATGAGGTGCTGAGGTAGCATCAGCATTCTTCAAAAGATAGATAGATAGATAGATAGATAGATAGTACTTTATTGATTCCTTCAGGAGAGTTCCTTCAGGAAAATTAAAATTCCAGCAGCAGTGTACAGAGTTGAGATCAATTTAAATAAACGTAAAAAGTAAATAATGGGGGTTTAAATGGAAACAAAATAGAGAAATATTACAAGAAGAATAAAAAAAATAAAAATAAAAAATAAAACATTAGACTGCTGTAATAGAGAAGATGTGTAGCTTGTTTTTTGTTTGTTTGCAGAAGGTTCTTAATAACAGCAGAGCGCTCCTTTAACTCCTGACTAAAATCAAATGTCTACTTTTGAAGAAGCTGGTTTTCTGGAACATACAAAATAAGACCAATAGTGAAGGAAAAAGTCCGGCCCCTGCAGTCCTTAGCTTTCTGGAAATGTGGTCCCTAAAACAATTTAGTTGAATATCTCTGCAGAATTTTAAATGTTGCTTAAAACAACGCCTCTAAAGCAGGGGTGTCAAACGTATGAGGCCCGCAAAATGAGTTTGCTGGTCATAAAAATGTATGGAACTGCCTTTCTAAATGTGTCCACTGGGTGTCACAATAGCAATTCCACTGTAACCCACATCACACTGTTTAAATATGTCATGTCACATGACTCTGGATCGGCTCAGGTGCAAGCAATCAGCTGCTCCTGTTGTGGCTGGCGGCAAAATAATGCTGTAGCGACGCACAATACCTTCTTTAACTGTAAATTATCCACTCAACGGATAAAATAACAAAACGGTAAGATGCAAAGACTTAAGTCAACATGACCATCATCTTTGTCAATACAATTAAAAGCAGCACTCTCGATTTGTTGACGGCCCGATGTGCACCCTGAACTCCATTGGAAAAATGTATGTTTCTTCTTTTGTTGTTTGTTCTATTTTATTTTATGCATAAATCTACCATGTTCACATTAGTTACAGCCGTAGTTATGTTACCTTTAATTTGGTTATTATAGTGTCATTTTGAGAATTGTTTTGATGATATTATAATTGTAATATTTGAATGATGATAAATTCACGTGTTGTGGCAGTTGTGGATGTCACCAATATAGGGGTTTGAGGAAACATCGTCTTTATTTTAACGGCTTTGTAAATTCCACTGTGTCAGGCTTGCCCCTGACAGTTTGTTTGTGTATTAGTTTTTCCTGTGTGTGTGTAGTATTTCATGTCTTTAGTTCCTGTCAGCACTCTTATTTTGTCTGTTTCCTGTCTTTCTCCCTGAGTGTTGTGTCCTCTTAACTGCGGCTGATTGGCACCTGGCCACACCTGGCGTCAATTAGCCCGCTCCTATTTAGACCTGTCTTCCCATCCAGTCAGTGCTGCATTATTGCCGATGTCACTTCTGTATTGTCGCTCTTGTCGTGTCGTTTCGTGTCGTGTCATTGCAGCGTAGTGGTAAGCTATATTTCGGTATCTGTTTGTAACTTACTGTCTTTTGTTCCCTGCTTCTGTTTTGTTTTCATTCTATAAGTAACAACTTTTGTTTTCCTGCTTGCTACCCACAAGCTTCCACACTAGATCTTTTAGTTTCTGCTAGCTTCCATGCTAAGCTCCTTTTGTTTTCCAGCTCCCATGCTAGCTCTTTTAGTTTTGTTATCTGCCTCGTGCGCGCTTTTTGTTGTACCCCTTTTGTTCTTGTTCTAGTATTTTAATTAAAACTTGTTTACGTGCAAAATACCTGCTTCCTTGGGGTTCGTCACAAACTAACTCTGGCACACTGAAAAAAAAGTCTTAGTTCATTGTGTTCTTATGGGGACGGCATGGCCCAGTTGTGAGAGCAGCTCTGCCAGCAACCTGAGGGTTCCTGGTTCAATCCCCACCTCCTACCATTCCAGTCATGTCCAATGTGTCCTTGAGCAAGACACGTCACCCTTGCTCCTAATGGGTCCTGGTTAGCGCCTTGCATGGCAGCTCCCGCCAACAGTGTGTAAATGTGTGATTTTGGAAATATTGTCAAAGCACTTTGAGTTTCTTAAAAAGGTATAAAAGCACTATACAAGTATAACCCATTCACCATTTTACCATTTACAATGTTCTTCATGGTGTCTTTGAAACTGCGGCAAATTTTTCCTTAGAATCTTCAACTAGCTTAAAATGTTTTGCCAATATGATTATTTGTCTTGTGTACATTTTCAGATTGTGCTTGTTGTAGTTTTGGCCAAAGTAAGACACATAAAACAATTTTGAATGTGTCTTTATTTTAAAATGATTATGCCATGGTTTTACCAGTCCAGCCCATGTGGGAATAGATTTCCTCCCTGCGGCCCCTGAGCTAAAATGAGTTAGACACCCCTGCTCTAAAGTTAATACAAATAAATTACAGCAGAGTTGCGTCACCACCTTTAACACTGCCATTTATTCATTCATGCACGTGTCCTTTATATTTAGCAATGTCCAGGAAGTGCTAGGTTGAATAACACTGTTACGTGTCCATCTGCCTTTTGACACAAGCCAGAGCCAAAAGAGCGTAATGCTGGCCAATTAGAGATCACTCCATTAAGAGTGACAGTGCTACACCCCACAATTCAATCAGGGGCCTAAAGAACATGAAGCAGAGACCTTGTGGAGATGACAGGATGCTCTTGTCTTCTTTCTTTCTCCTCGTGGACTTTACCTCCAAGCTACAGTATTTTTTAGTAGTTATTTTTACAAATGGCCAGATTTGCAAATATTTTGTATCTTTTTAATTAAGGAAATGCATTGCAGGCAGGCTAAGATAACAACCAAAACACTGATCAAAAATCCTTTATGAGAAGTGCTCTGCTGTTTTTCAGATTTTCACAGCAAAAAATGTTAGTCGCTCCCAAGTTTTAAATCAACCTTGGATGTCAAAACCCTCTTTTTTAACTCCATCCTTACCTTTTCAGTCCTGTTGTGTACGTTTACACGCATGACAGCTAGTCCAATTTCTAAAATACTGTATACACTAACACAAGGGGTGCAAAATGCACGGCCCGCGAACATGTTTTTTCCGGCCCCCCCGGGATGAGTTTGCTAAGTATAAAAATTAAGAGAAATTTTTGAATGAAAAAAAGCTGTTCCCTTGCCACACTAGTGATTTAGGGCTATATAAGTAAACATTGATTGATTGATTGATTAAATGTGTCTTTATAGATGGTGCTACATACTGTATGTAAAAAAAAACCAACAACACATGTTACTGCACTAGTCGAGGAAAATGAGCAAACTACATAAATGACATCCTGTAATTTGATGTTAATATTATTTTTTTTTATCTTGATAGATTGAAAATTAACACCAATGAGTTGACTGATAAACATTATCACAAAATGTATCCAAAAAGGATAACTAACGACAAATAAACATAGAATACTATTCCCTGCAACATGTAAGTGTAAAAAATAAAACCCCACAACGTTATGATTTGTACGTTTTTTTCAGAATTTCCATCCATCCATTTCTACCGCTTATTCCCTTTGGGGTTGTGGGGGGCGCTGGTGCCCATCTCAGCTACAATTGGGCGGAAGGCGGAGTACACCCTGGACAAGTCGCTACTTCGTCGCAGGGCCTTTTTTTCATAGTAAAATACTGAGAAGTGAAGTGAATTATATTTATATAGCGCTTTTCTCTAGTGACTCAAAGCACTTTACATAGTGACACCCAATATCTTAATTACATTTAAACCAGTGTGGGTGGCACTGGGAGCAGGGAGTAAAGTGTCTTGCCCAAGGACACAACAGCAGTGACTAGCATGGCGGAAGCGGGAATCGAACCTGCAACCCTCAGGTTGCTGACACGGCCACTCTACCAACCGAGCTATACCGCCCCCTATTCTGTATTCAAAATGTGTATATCAGAGCAATAGCCTGTAATTTCACATTAAAATACTGTAATGTTATTTAATATGAAAATGTGAAGGGAATTATATTTATATAGCGTTTTTTTCTCTAGTGACTCAAAGCGCTTTACATAGTGAAACCCAATATCTAATTTTTACATTTAAACCAGTGTGGGTGGCACTTGGGAGCAGGTGGGTAAAGTGTCTTGCCCAAGGACACAATGGCAGTGACTAGAATGGCGGAAGCGGGATTTGAACCTGCAACCCTCAAGTTGCTGGGACGGCCGCTCTATCAATCGAGCTATACCACCCCCCCCCTAAAATGTTACTATATTTATTAAACAGTAATTTGCTTTGAATTTTCAAGGAAAACTTTACAGCTTATACTACCCCAAAAAATCGACACTATAGATATTCATAAGGCCCAGCCTTAGTAGAAGCGGATGGTTCAAACAGATAACAAAACTTTTCCACAGTTTTTTCATATTCTTGTGCTTATATGTTGATGCTCCGTTCAGGCGTCATATCGTGTTAAAAATGCCTTCTTGGAGAACAACCTGTTACTTATTAAACATTTGTAATTTTTATTTTTATTGTATCCAAATAAAAAGAATATTGACTTATTTCAGCTTCTGGAGCTCAGCTTGTGTAAACAGTCCTCCTCCCTCCGGCTTTTCTTCTTCTCCTGTGAATATAATGTTGTGAAGCGTGGGGCCGCCATCCTCCACGGAGAATGCCGCATGCTTGGATGATGGAGTGGTCAAAGCATATACGAGCATGAAGGATCTGGTTTCCAATCAAATAAATTAGGCGTGTTGATACCATTCTTAAAGTCCACATGGTCGAGAAAAGGTGTTTTAAAAATGCAATAATTGAGTAGTGTGTGTGTGTAAAACAGAGTGGTGCAAACAGGAAAGCTGCAGGTATTGAACAGGTTCAAATATTTGATTGTTGGGCTTTTCACCACAATCTAAATTTTAAAATGATCCCTGGGAGGAAAAAAAAAAACATAAGAGAAGCGCCGCTAGGTCCCAGCGCCACACATTTGCTGATTTATGTAAAAAGCAAAATGAAGTGTTTTGCAGAGCTTTCATGCGAGGAAGCACAACTTTTTGAAGTAAAAGCTTCCAGCCAAGCCAACCTGGGGAGGAATATTTTTGAAAAATAGCACTTTGCCAAACTCTATGTATGAAGCCCTCAGCATGACGCGTTCGGTTTGGATTCAAACGTGCGTCGGCAGTTCTTCGGGCAAATTGTTTTGAATTAGACTTACTCAACTTAATAAAAAGGATTGACATTGCATACACCTTGGATGCTTTGTGTTTGCTTTTGTCGTTTCCAGCCTTTCCTGGGTTGGTTCTAAAACACAAATAACTCTGTGTTTCATGCCGCCGAAGAGAAACAGCTTGAGTCGCTATTGTTAATTTTTTTGTAATTATTGTAAATAATTTCTTACTGCTCGACGTGTCTTAGAATAATTGATTTTGAATATCCGATATTACATATCGGGTATAAAAGTATCAAATGATTGCCTTTCATCTAAAATCTCCGATACAAGCAGTTGCAAAGCTGGGCAGCCAGTTATATCGACCTGTCTTCAAATAATGGCACAAAATCTGTATATTTTCTTCTATTTTCGTAAAGTTATTTGCAGAAGATAAACATGGTAGGCTATAGTGCCTATCTCAGCTTCTATCTGATATATATGTATATATATATATATATATATATATATATATATATATATATGTATATATATATATATATATATATATATATATATATATATATATATATATATATATATATATATATATATATATACATATATATATATATATATATACATATATATATATATATATATATATATATATACATACACATATATATGTATATGTATTTGTATGTATATATATATATATATATATATATGTATATATATATATATACAAATGTATATATATATATATATATATACACATATATATACACATATATATATATATGTGTGTGTATATATATATATATATATATATATATATATACGCATATGTATATATAATTGACATTCTTTGGTGATTGTAGGTGTGTAGTCCTTAACTCTGACACCATGTCATGTAAATGAAGATGTGCATGTATATATATATATATATATATATATATATATATATATATATATATATATATATATATATATATATATATACATATATATATGTATATGTATGTGTATATATATATACACATATATATAAAACAATTAAACCTTTTGCATGTTTTTTTTTTGTGTGTGTATTTGAAGGTTTTAGCTTTTTTCTGTTTTTTGGAAAAAGTTGCAAAGGAGATGGGTTTATTTGCAGAGATCCTCAATAGCCATACTTGCCAACCCTCCCGGATTTCCGGGAGTCTCCCGAAATTCAGCTCCTCCCCCGAAAACCTCCCGGAAGAAATTTTCTCCCGAAAATTTCCCGAAATTTAGCCGGAGCTGGAGGCTACGCCCCCTCCAGCTCCATGCAGACATGAGTGGGGACAGCCTGTTTTCACGTCCGCTTTCCTGTTATATAAACAGCTTGCCTGCCCAATCACGTTACAACATCTACGGATTTTAATAAAAAACTGCACACAAAAGGAAACGAAGCAGAAGAACGAGGAAGTTACTGCCATGGCGACGCCGTCTGTAATAGAGTGATTCTATGTTGTCTGTTGCCATCTCCTGGTGAATGTTGGCTGTAGCGCTATGGGGTTGCTTTTTGATTGGCCAACGATTTACGTGGTGTTGCGCAGCTGACGGCAAGTGAATCCCGCCAGTACGCAAATGGCAGAACAAAGGTTACTCAAATAATGAAAGGTGGGTGTTGTTGTTGTTTTTTTTTTTTGTAACCAGCAAGCACAGTACAGTTAGTAGAACAACTGTGTTTTTATTACTGTGTATTTGATAGGTGCCGTCTGAAATTCAACTATTTATTTTATTTATATATATAATACAATAAATATGTATTGCTAGAATTCACTGAAAGTCAAGTATTTCATATATATATATATATATATAAGATATATGATATACTCGAGTTGGTGAATTATACTCCTCCCCTCTAAATCACGCCCCCGCCCAAACCATGCCCCCAACCACGCTTCCACCCTACCCCCAACCACGCCCCCCCACCCCCCACCTCTCGAAATCGGAGGTCACAAGGTTGGCAAGTATGTCAATAGCTGTGCTTTTGCTAGCATACATGCTACAATAACAAACAAAACGATTTTTCGAAAATTTAACCAATTAGATCAGCTATAAAAAGCCTTCATGTAAGACAGTCCTACTTATGGCAATGTTTTAGGATACATTCCATGATGGAATAGCAACAAACAACACATGTTTACGTTTAGACAAAATTACTAATGTTATCCAAGAAGAGACTGAGGGCAACATTTCAGTATTTTAGTTATTCTAATGTTTTTTCTGGCTACATTAAACTTTTTAATAACATATTGAATGCTAACATTTTAGCATATTATTGTTTATTGGACCTCCCATGACTATACTTTTTACTGTGTTTGAAATAATACATAACTATCATATTTAACTGGGGAAAAAAGAAAATAAAATACCTTCATGCTTTATTGTAGTGATATAATTAGTTGGATTGAGTTGATTATGCGAAAAAGTTTATTCAACTTTGCCAACTGAAGACTTTTTGCCAGATTTAAATGTGGAAATGTGTGTTAATTAATCAAGAGATATGGCTTTATATTTGAGCGTCACATTCCACGATCTGCCAAAACTATGTTCAACCTGACAGAACAAGTGTTACAGCAGCAGAGGCACCAATATGCAAATGAGATGTACATTCCAGGCCTCTGTCAGGTTTTTTTCCATCCGAGCTGTATACTTCTCCACTGACCCTGAACGCGATTTCCTGGTGCTTAAGCTGTGCAGAAACACGGCAAAAGAAGCTATAAGATGTCAACATCGTGCTACATTTCAGTGGCATCTGGATAGATCATGTGCCTCCCTGCACACATATTTATTTATTTGCTTCCCTTCCACGGTGAAGTCAGGGAGGCAGATGTCCTGCTCACAGGAGAAATCATTTGCAGTGGGGGGTTTGAAAGAAAAAAAAAAAAGCAAAAGGGAGGGAAGAAAAAAAAATATGAATATGCAAATCTAGTCACAGTGTGGAACCTTGTAATGAGTGGGAAATGTAGACGCCATCTTTCATTATGCAGAGGTCATTGCTTAATGTCAGGCAGCTGGGCCTAGCTTCGTTTCTAAGCCACCTCCTTCCTCTCCTGTCATCTCACAGCAACTTGAAGCAAAGAGTGGCAACAAGAAACATGGCACACACACACACACGCACAAACGCAAACACATACACACTTTAAAACCAAACACCAAAATACCTGCAGATGAACGACTAATTAATTCACACCAACTTTTTAAACCTATCTTATTTGATAATGACAATCCATATTGAATTGAGGAAAAAAATAATATGGTTTGAGTAAAAGGGAATAAGCGTTAGAAAAAGGATGGATGGATGTATTATCATTATTTTCATTAGCATGTGTTCTTCTATTTCTGTCCCTCGCCATTTTTTTTGTATTTCTTTGGTACGGACTACACAGGAATTTTTCGATTTAATATTATTATTATTTCTACTATTTTAATTATGTTATTTTTACCTTTTATTTGTAATGTATTATAGTTGTAATTATAATTGTAATGCATTTAAATTGTAATAAATCATGTCTGTTTGTTGTTCAAATAAATGGATTATTATACCAAAATGGACTCATTAAATAACTAATTACATTTTTACAATGAATGTATTTAATTATTACATTACAATTATTATCATTTAGCCCACTTATAATATAATGTAGTCGTGCTCATATGTTTGACTATTATTTCAATTAAATTAATTTCTGTCAAATTAATGCACAAATTAATCATCATCGTTAATTAAAAATACATAATTAAAAATACATAATTAAAATATCTATCCATCCATCCATCCATCCATCCATCCATCCAACCATCCATTCATCCATCTTCTTCCGCTTATCCGAGGTCAAGTCGCGGGGGCAGCAGCCTAAGCAGGGAAGCATAGGCTGCTTAAAACATGTAAATTTAATTTATTTTCAATTAAATGTCACGGTCGTCGTAATTTATTGTTCTGTTATTTGATTGATTTTTAGATGAATTAAAACTGAATCAATAAGTGTATATATATATATATATATATATATATATATATATACATATATATACATATATATATATATATATATATATATATGCATATATATATATATATATATATATATATATATATATATATATATATATATATATATATATATATATATATACTGCGTGGCGCAGTGGGAGAGTGGCCGTGCGCAACCCGAGGGTCACTGGTTCAAATCCCACCTAGAACGAATCTCGTCACGTCCGTTGTGTCCTGAGCAAGACACTTCACCCTTGCTCCTGATGGGTGCTGGTTGGCGCCTTGCATGGCAGCTCCCTCCATCAGTGTGTGAATGTGGAAGTAGTGTCAAAGCGCTTTGAGTACTTTGAAGGTAGAAAAGCGCTATAAAAGTACAACCCATTTATCATTTATAATGTTCACTTAAAATTGTATATAATTTTTATAACATTCAAAAACATTATTATTCATGTTATTATTATTGTTATCATTATCATTATCACTATCATTTTTAGGTATCATTTTCTATGTATAATGAATCCATTTGATTTTTATCTATTTGAATTATTTATTAAAGATATTATAATGCTGCCCACAATATAAATGAAAATAAACAAAAATAAATGTAATAGTGTACAAAAGTTTGTTTACATCAGCAATTTAACTTCAAATGTGAAGCTAATATCAGACATAAACCCAATACATGCAAAGTGAGATATGGCAAGCTTTTATTTGCTATAATTGTCATGACCACGGCTTGCAATTTTCAAAAATGTTGAGGTTTTCATAAGATGTTAGCCATAACCATCAAAGTTATATCAAAAGAAGGCTTGAAATATTTTGAGTTGCACATATTACTAAATATTAGTATATATTAGTATCACCTTGTAAATGTCATTGCTGGGATAAACAAACTTTTAACATGTTTAAGTGTTTGCCTGTAACTGTCAAGTTTCTAATTGAATTTTACTCATTAAAGATGACTAAACTATGTATTTTATTAATTTCTATGATCATCCTCTACTGGAAAAAACAAACATTTAGGTCAAAATTTAATTTTGGGATCTAGTGTATGTTTTTTGTCAACACAATACGTCTGCTCTGTTTGCACATATGTGCACTTAAAGGGAAACTGCATTTTTTGGGATTTTTTCATTCACAATCCTTAAGAAAGACAATAAGACAAAAGCTTTTGTTTTTTCTTATTTTATATAATCCATTCCACCTCTAATTCCCTTTAAAATGCATTCAAAAACTGTCAACGATACTTCATTAACTTTCGGTAACCCGCATAATAATCAAACTGTAGCAATATTTTTATTGCAAGAGCGAACTCTTTTTCTATCGTAGTAACACACCGTCGTGCTACGGTATTAGCCGTAAAAGCTAACTACGGCAAGAGATGAGCTAGTTTCTACATCAGCAGGAAACGCGTTTGAGTTTGTAATGCTCAACAATGCGAAAAGGACAACAATCTCTACTGACTGAGAAACATCAACAATCATATTACAGTATTTGTAAAATATTAGCCCATATTTCATGTTTTGTTTTGTACACAGCTAGCCAGAAAGCATATTTACAGTTATGTATAGTGACTTAATTTTTTGGTCCTGCTGGCTGGGGATGTTTCCGGTTGATTTTGGTAAACAAACCATTAATTCGGCATAGTTTGGTTCAAAGTTCCAGATTTGCAGCGTGACCATGTCACTCTTTCTCGGCTTCCGTCTGCTCCAATATGTCAGCCTCTTCTTCATGCTTGCTTCTATAAACAGCAGTTCATCCTCAGTATATTCAGCTTCAAAAAGATAGTTGTGAATCCTCATATGTTCAAAAATAGTCGTACTGGTTATCTATTCCCAAGTCTGCCAAGATTAGAAAACATACTTGGGTTTGATTCCGGTAGTAGGAACAGGAAGTCAGAAGTGCGCTGCTATGGAAACGGAAATACATTCACCAAAGAATTAGTTCAGGCTGTGCATAAAAAGACCAAAATACAGTAAATATAGGTCATATTAAATAATGTTATGAATGGGTATGTTACTAAATTATATATAGACTTGCAGTGGGTTTATAAAACGTTAATTGGAGGGTTTTGAAGTTGTTTTAGAGGGCTTTAAATGCTATAATGGTGACTCCCGTTTAGTCACATCTTGCGTGCGTTTTTTGAAATTTTATATATAATGATTGTGAATGATAGGCAAAATTCCAAAAAAAAGTGCAGTTCCCCTTTAAGACAGGGCCAAAACAATGAAAGAGACCCATTTGTTCCCAGGCGGAGACTAAGGGCATGGCAGCAAAGTGTAATATTGTAGTGTCAGACAAGCTAACATTCGACAGAACTATAGTTTCAGTGGAAATGCAAGCTATTTAGCAAGAATGACTGACTTTTGATGATTCCAGTTTCAAACTCGGTCTAACCTGTCAACGACTGTCTCGTCTCGTGCGCTCACGTTCAAATAATCCCATCTCCGAGTCTAAAAATGTAATGAACTTCACGCTCCAGTGGCGCTGACATTGCTTAATTAATGGCTGCATTTAAAGTACATAGGGCCCCTGTAATTGATTTATATGCATGATTTGCACATACAGCTGTTGGTTCCTGTAGGAGGATCATCACTCAGAACGCGGCGGCGCTGATGAATCATGTCGCGAGGTAATCCAGCCTTGGGAGGAAATTCAGGGAAGAACGGGAACAACTCGGTGCAAGTCTTTGTCTTCAGCTGCATAGTTTGATGTGGCACCTTGCGATACTTCAAAAGCTGATTTTTCAAGAGTCAGCATTTCTGCAGCACTTATGCATGTGCTACACTACACTTCTAATTAAGGTTTTTCTACGTGAAGTTCACAAGGTCAATGACCCTTAACCGTTATTTGTTGCTTTTGGACCGGGCCTCTGAGGACCCCCTGGATCAATCCTGCCCACCTAAGAGAACAAGTGAGCATATTTCTCTCGCTTATATGGATTTTTTTCCCATATTATGTGCAGGGTGTGCACTGTACACATCTATCTTCTTTTATGTATCATGTAGTGATAGCATACTTTACGGCAGTGGTTTTCAAATGGGGGTACGCGAACACCTGGGGGTACTTGAAAGTATGGCAAGGGGTGTCAGGCTTGCCCCTGACAGTTTGTTTGTGTTTTAGTTTTTCCTCTGTGTGTGTGTAGTATTTCCTGTCTCTAGTTCCTGTCAGCGCTCTTATTTTGTCTGTTTCCTATCATTCTCCCTGAGTGCTGTGTCCCCTAAGCTGCGTATGATTGGCACCTGGCCACACCTGGTGTCAATCAGCCCTCTCCCGTTAAGACCTGTCTTCCCAAAAAAAAAAAAAATCCCTCATGTGCAACATGAGTAAGCCACCGGTCAATTACGACCCAGGAATGTGCAATCACTGGTTACATGCCAACTGGACAATATTTACCATATTGATTCACATATTTAATCCACAATAAAAAGCCTGCACAGCATAGGAAGTAGGAAATACTGACCTCCCCACCCCCCTCAGCACACTGGGAATCAGCACTACTCCTCTCTAGTCAGTTTACTAGTCACTTTATACTTTTTATTGTATTGTTGTTCACATTGCCTCTTAGAGTGGTTTTAGGCCATACTGTATATTGCATATTGTGTCTAATTTGTTGTCTCTGTATATTGTGTGGTTTCTTCTTTTTTTTTAAATGCAAAGCACCTCAGGGAAGCTATCTACATTTCGTTGGACCTGTACCTATACATGCACAATGACAATAATGATCATTCATTCATTCATCCAGTCAGTGCTGGATTATTGTCGATGTCATGTATTGTCGCTCCTGTCATGTCGTGCCGTGTCGTGTCTTTGCAGCGTAGCGGTAAGCTATATTCATGTTACAAGTACGACTTCTGTTTTCCTGCTCGCTACCCGCTAGCTTCCACGCTACGCCCCTTTTTGTTTTTGCTAGCTTCCATGCTAAACTCCCTTTGTTTTCTAGCTCCCATGCTAGCTCTATTAGTTGGTTATCCACCTCGTGCATGCTTTTTGTTGTACCCCCTTTGGTTTGTTCTTGTTTTAGTATCTTTATTAAATCATGTTTTCCTACCCAATGCCCCACTCCATCTCTGCACCTTGGGGTTCGTCACAAACTAACTATGACAGAATAATTCAGCCTAAAACAAACCCCGCTGAGATTTCCATGGCGGAGAGGCTTAACAAGGTGTTAGAAATGATGGCTAAATCGAGGAAAAACTTTGCTTCATTTTGCAATCCCTCCCACCCATCCCTGTCCTATGTTAGTTTCTCAGGGGACGTCTGGGATCCTTCCCTTGAGAGGGGGGCTAGGAGTAGCTGTGCAGCTGGGGAGGCACAGCTCCTTCTCGCCCTAGTGGGTCTGCAACAGACGGCGCCACCATCTTAAGTGGGTCTGCAACAGACAGCGCCACCATTTCAAGTGGTTCTGCAACAGACAGCGCCACCATCTCAAGTGGGTCTGCAAAAGACGCCACCATCATCTCCGGTGGGCCGGCAGACGCTATCATCATCTCCGGTGGGTCTGCAACCTACGGCACCACCACGCACTCCGGTGGGCCAGCAAACTCCACCACGCACTCCGGAGGGTCAGCAGCATGGGGCCCCACCATCCTCTCCGGTGGGCTAGCAGCAGCGGGCGCCACCATCATCTCCAGTGGGCCAGCATTAGGGGGCGCCACCATCCTCTCCGGTGGGCTAGCAGCAGCGGGCGCCACCATCATCTCCAGTGGGCCAGCATTAGGGGGCGCCACCATCCTCTCCGGTGGGCCAGCAGCAGGGGGCGCCACCACAATTCTGTCAGGTGGGTCAGCAGCAGGGGCGCCACCGCCATTCTGTCCGGTGGGTCAGCAGAGGGCGCCACCATACTTTTGTCGGTCAAAGAGGTGATAATTTCATGGGCGACCGCCTTGCAAATTGCAGTGGCGTTCTATTCGCCGTTGCCACCTGACTATTCCCCGCTGGGTGCTGGGACACTTGGCCTAGCGGCTCATCGCCTTGTTCTCCCTCCACCCTCCTTTGACTTTGGACTGATTTTTTTCTAGGGGATGAGGGTTCCTAAAACGTCTGGTATCCGTTATGGAAGGGGGGGCTACTGTCAGGCTTGCCCCTGACAGTTTGTTTGTGTTTTAGTTTTTCCTCTGTGTGTGTGTGTAGTATTTCCTGTCTTTAGTTCCTGTCAGCGCTCTTATTTTGTCTGTTTCCTGTCTTTCTTCCTGAGTGCTGTGTCCCTTCAGCTGCGGCAGATTGGCACCTGGCCACACCTGGTGTCAATCAGCCCGCTCCTATTTAGACCTGTCTTCCCATCCAGTCAGTGCTAGATTATTGTCAATGTCATGTATTGTCGCTCCTGTCGCGTCGTGCCGTGTCGTGTCTTTGCAGCGTAGCGGTAAGCTATATTCGTTAGATGTTTGTAGCTTACTGTTTTTAGTTCCCTGCTTCCAGTTTGTTTTCATATTAAAAGTACGACTTCTGTTTTCCTGCTCTCTACCCGCTAGCTTCCACGCTAGGCCCCTTTTTTGTTTTTGCTAGCTTCCATGCTAAGCTCCCTTTGTTTTCTAGCTCCCATGCTAGCTCTATTAGTTGGTTATCTGCCTCGTGCATGCTTTTTGTTGTACCCCTTTGGTTTGTTCTTGTTTTAGTATCTTTATTAAATCATGTTTTCCTACTCAATACCCCACTCCATCTCTGCCCCTTGGGGTTTGTCACAAACTAACTCTGACAAGGGGTATGTGAGATATTTTTTTAAATATTCTAAAAAGAGCAACAGTTCAAAATTCCTTTATAAATGTATTTATTGAATAATAATTCAACAAAATATGAATGTAAGTTCATAAACTGTGACAAGAAATGCAACAACGCAATAATCAGTATTGACAGTTAGATTTTTTTGTGGACATGTTCCATGAATATTAATGTTAAAGATTTGTTTTTTGTGAAGAAATGTTTAGAATTAAGTTCATGAATCCAGATGGATGTCTATTACAATCCCCAAAGAGGGCACTTTAAGTATATGATTACTTCTATGTGAATAAATCTTTATTTATAATTGAATTACTTGTTTATTTTATAGTTATTTTTATATCTTTTTTTCCAAATAGTTCAAGAAAGACCACTACAAATGAGTAATATTTTGCACTGTTATACAATTCAATACATCCGAAACTGATGACATAATGCTGTATTTTACTTCTTTATCTCTTTTTTTCAACCAAAAATGCTTTGCTCTGATTAGGCGGTACCTGAATTAAAAAAATGTTCACAGGGGGTACATCACTAAAAAAAAGGTTGAGAACCACTGCTTTACGGGAATAATCAAGCCCAATATGCAAATTTGGCTGCTTTTTTTTTTCTCAAATTGTATCCATGATGTCGTTTGGCAGGAAAAAGTAGGTCTATGGAGAAATATTCGGGAATAAAACCTCATGGACAATAATCATGGCCGTGTACTATATCAGAGCGCCGAATCAATATCACATTACTTTGAGTACGAGAGTATACACAAGACTCATCAAATTGATTATTTTTGATGCTACAATGGCGGTTTCATTCTGCGACGACGGCGACTGTTCAATTACGGCGTTGTGTTGGCGTTGAAGAAAAATAGAAACGGCAACAAGACAAATGGTGGTTTATTTGACTAACTACTGCAAAGGAACACAAATGGGAAAGGCAGCAGAAATGAGGGATGGCGTGTCAGAGTCAAGCTCTGCTTAAAAGATGACTTGCTTCATCTGACATTGAAATGTTCATGAATATATTTCCCCAAACAAAATTTATCATGAAAGTTGGTCGCAGGGCCGTAATGTCAGAGCAGAGATTAGTCAATTTCCTAATGGATCGTGTTGTGCGGAAATGTTAAGCAGCTACAGTGTGCCTCCCTGGCGTTCTCACAGGCGCCATCGTTCTTTTTGCTTGGCAATCATAAATCCAGGATGACTATTTTTAACACTGATATAGGCATAAAGGGTTTTAGAAAACAAACATTCTTATTATAAAAGGTCAGGAAAAAAACAAAGCAATGTTTCCCACAGTGTAATTAAAATTAATCCATTCCAGACAACCAGACCTATTGACAGAAAACACCATATATGGAGCATGATTATTGGTTTACATGCATAAACGATGTGCAATACATATAAATGATGAATGAACATTTAACATTACTGGACTATTGTTACTTAACGACAGTGTTTCTCCTCTTCTTCATCAAAGTGCTGGCATTCACAACTTTTTTTGGCCCCATAGTGCATACTTGCCAACCCTCTGCGGACCTGAGTGAGGAGAGCCTGTTTTCACGTCCGCTTTCCCACAATATAAACAGCGCGTCTGCCCAATGACGTTATAACTGTAGAATGATCGAGGGCGAGTTCTTGGTTTCTTATGTGGTTTTATTGTTAGGCTTTTTCATTAACGTCCTCCCAGCGAAGTAACAACACGCAACAACAGCAGTCACGCTTTCGTCAACTGTAAAGCAGTTTGTTTGCCGTAAACAGCAATTTTCTGACACTCTTAAACAGGACAATACTGCCATCTACTGTACATGCATATGTGACAATAACTGTCTGAAGCAAAACTTTTAGCTCCGGCGTTGGTCTTCCTCTAATTATTACCTCCTGCTTCGATTGAAAGTCCAGTTTAGAAAACTGTTTTATTTTAGATATGTAATCATTCGTGTTAAAAGTCCAAGGGATAGGAAAAAATAAACGATCGCTGCCGCTGCACTTGACTTGCAAACTGTAACTTGTTGTCACTTATTCTGCAGCCGAGTAATCGCAAGAATGAGCCCTGGGATCACTAGCGCCCTCTACCACCAGGAGGCGGGAGAGCAGGTGCCTCACACAGTGTGTCTTCGCTGACGTTGTATGATTGCCAAGCACAAGAAATATGTTACACACATACGTACAGTTGTTGACAAAACACACTGTACATTATATACCTCAGCTAACTAAACTATGGAAATGTATAATATAATTCATTTAGCAATACGGTCTCACTGCACAGCAGCCAGCAGTTAGCCGAGTCATTACGCAATCCATGGTGAGGCTCAACTGGCTGCTGACTCATCGCAAGTCTTTTCTCAGTATTTGAACGGCAAATGTGAAAATTCAGCGATTTTGAAAAAAATAATCTAAAACTGGTGAAGTTAAATTGAAAATAACTTTATAAAGTATAATCACTGGATACGTATAACAATTTAATAAATGTTTTTTCTTTTTACATTTTTCGTCTTTCCGTGATGCCATGTGAGGCACTGCCTCACCTGCCTCCCCTGACTGCACGTCACTGATATATATATATATACATATATATATATATATGTGTATATGTATATATATATGTGAATATGTATATATATGTGTATACATATATATATATATATATATATAGTCTGGTGTAGCTAACATATGTAAAAAAACATTCTTAAAAAATGTCTTAAATTCCCTGTGCGCTTTATATTACGGAACATACAGTTGATATGAAGATAATGGTGATCAATGAAGAAGGACTAGAAACAACAGTTTACACTGATAGGAAATATATATATATATATATATATATATATATATATATATATATATATATGTATATATATATATATATATATATATATATATATATATATATATGTATATATATATATATATATATATATATATATATATATATGTCAGTTTATTTTTTTTTAATTGCAATTTTTCCGCTTTCATTTCACTGATATTTGTCTTTGGGTTGATGTAGTATTTCATGCGAACAATAATGCATTCCATAAATGTTTTTTCTCCGCTCAACTTCCGCTCCAAAGCGTCCCTTAAGGAGCATCATCAGTCCAACTGTTGCTATATGAAGCGCCCTCCCTTTAATAGCTGTAAGTCTTCAATATGGGGCCATCAGGAGAAACAAAGTGTGGCGGCTTCTTGGATGATTAAAAAGTCATTTTCTTAACTGTCCTCGCAGGATTTGTGAGTGTTTTGGAAAGAAAACATTAAATTGCTCCAATCAAGCATAAACGTCTCCTGCTTGTGCGATAATTTGTGCTGCTGTTCACATGGTGGGCGCTTATTTGTCATCCTTTTCCTTTGGCGCTTTGATCAACAATTAATAGTTCAAAATGCTTCCCGGTTACTTGTGGCTCAGACAGATGCTGGAAAAGAGGGTTTGATTTTGCCGCATAAAATAGCCTCTTCTTTCCGCCCCCACTCTGTTCTTTTCCCCGCAATGACCTTTAGTGCTCGTTTCTTCATTGTGGGGACAGGCCTGGCATCTGATAGAATCAATATTCTATTATGATAGTGCGTGGAGCGTGTGGGGCTTTACAACTCCGCGGTAATAGTCTCGCTATTTCATCCCGTGGCAGCAATGGCCTGAGGGGTCATTTCCGGCTTCTCCCGGGCTCTATGCTCCCAGCGTCGCCCCCTTTCCATTAAATCCTCTCTGCCTACCAGGGGACAATCTGTGTGACCGATGCCTGGGGGGGTGGGGTTTACGCAGAGTCCAGCCCAGGTGCAATGTATGTCACGGGAGGTTGCAATGGCTCAATATATTATTTGGAAATATAAATGAATATGTGAGCAATCACAGCTCATATTTCACTTTAATGCATTTAAAAACAAATAAAGGAATATCTGGATTTTAGTTTATGACTGCTTTGAACCAGCATCAATCTTGCTCCTCAGCAATAGTCAGGTTTTTGTTTACATTATTTACAACAGAGGTCTTGAAGTTTTTTGGTTGATTAGACCAATTTTTCTATACCATAGGAACCAAACTTCATGAATGTTTTTTTGTGACCAACAAGTATGTGCTCCAATCACTCCATCACAAAATAATAAGAGTTGTAAAAAGTATTGGGAACTCAAGCCAGCCATGACATATATATATATATATATATATATATATATATATATATATATATATATATATATATATATATATATATATATATATATATATATATACCTATATATACATATATATATAGTAGGGATGTGGGAAAAAAATTATTCGAATACGAATCGAATCGAATACGTTGTGCAATTCAGAATCGATTCTCTTTTTTTTTTTTAAATCGATTTGTGTTATTTTTTTTATCAATCCAAAAAGTTCTATTTTGGTTTCATCTGACCACATGACATTCTCCCAATCCTCTGCTGTATCATCCATGTATCCATTTTGGTATAAACTCAACTCGTCGTGTTTGGAGGAAGAAGAATACTGACTTGCATCCCAAGAACACCACACCTACTGTGAAGCATGGGGGTGGAAACATCATGCTTTGGGGCTGTTTTTTTGCTAAGGGGACAGGACGATTGATCCGTGTTAAGGAAAGAATGAATGGGGCCATGTATCGTGAGATTTTGAGCCAAAACCTCCTTCAATCAGTGAGAGCTTTGAATGGTTGACCAAATACTTATTTTCCACCATAATTTACAAATAAATTCTTTAAAATTCCTACAATGTGAATTCCTGGATTTTTTTTTCACATTCTGTCTCTCACAGTTGAAGTGTACCTATGATGAAAATTACAGACCTCTGTCATCCTTTTAAGTGGGAGAACTTGCACAATCGGTGGCTGACTAAATACTTTTTCCCCCCACTGTATAGTTCACCTTACATGCAATCTGCTTTTGACTCGGCCTCCATGTCAAAAGGTTTGGACACCCCCTTCCTTAAACCTTATTCATCCATGGTAAGACAGTTAAAAACACATTTTCATTGCAATGCCGACCAAGCAAAGAGGCAATTTTGGAAGATTTAAAAGATTAATAACACATTTATAGAATGACAAATTGATGCAATGTCATCAAAAAAAAAAACCTCAAGAGATCACAACTTTTGCCACAACTTTCTGGAAATACTGCTGCGATATCAGGAATTCTTAGCTGCAACAATCGCAAAACCCCCCCCCAAAAAACCTGTGCAATCCTTGCAGGACTGAATAATGCTGTAAGCATGTTGGTGTGTCCTGGAATCGTGCAGTCAAATAATGACATGTATAGCAACGTCTCATGTGATGTACACAATCATTTTCTGACCACTGCTTTAAACACAACTATAGGAAAAATTACCTTTGTGTATGTGTTTGTGTGCGTGTGTGTGTGTGTGTGTGTGTGTGTGTGTGTGTGTGTGTGTGTGTGTGTGTGTGTGTGTGTGTGTGTGTGTGTGTGTGTTCTGGCAATGCTTACTTAATGGAGACATCGCTTTGTTTACACAGCCATTTTTAGGGAACCTCTGACGGTATGGGGACAAAAAAAACATGTCCCCTAAAGGAAAATCTTTTTAAATAATTGTCAGATCAATTCTGAAGATGCCTAAGTGATTTTTAAGCTTTGGCCCATAAAACATGTTTACTGGTTAGTTTCAGTGTGAGACATTTGCACAGCAGCCCCCTCATCGGGCTAGAGCTGGTACTGCACTCGCTGCTCTGCTCACACTTCTTCCGTGATTAGTTATCACTTACACCTGGTCCCCATAACGAAGGTGGTTTGTCTGCAGGAGATGTCGGCTAATGTGATACGAAAATAAGTTGATAATAAACTTGGTCCTCATTCCAAATGATAACGTGTGTGTCTGTGTGTGTGTGTGTGTGTGTGTGTGTGTGTGTGTGTGTGTGTGTGTGTGTGTGTGTGTGTGTGTGTGTGAGTGTGTGTGTGTGTGTGTGTGTGTGTGAGAATGTGCGTGTGTGTGTGTGGGTGTGCCAGGTCCACTCCCATGTCGGTGTCATTCACACAGAAGTGCACCACAGGGCTGTGTGAAAGGCCTTTAATGACAGGGTTGCCACCTTGTGCACTAAACTCCTGCATGACAGGCAGCTGTTGATACCAACGGGACCAATGTTGTACTGTACGAGTGTGCAGGGAGTGCTAAAGTGAAATGTTAAGCTATTAGAGATCATTGCAGCAGGCAGACCTCCTATAAAAGATTAATGCCATTGCAGCTGCCTTTCTCAAATAATTAACTTAGGTGAGTATTTTACACTGCCGAATGCAGTTAAGGCTTTCAAAATCCTCGCATTCAAATGTCACATGGGCGGGGAGTTTTGATGGCAATTTTTTAATCCCACGCAATAAACATTATGAGGTGACCCGGGCACGCAGGAAGGAGGAGAAAAAAGATTGTTACGATATCATTCTGGGATTTTCATTAATTCTTTGCACTGTGTAATGTCAATATTTGCTCAGAACTACATGTTTGAGTAATATTTAGTCACAGATGTGTTCAGACTCGTGTTTTGGACTAAAAATTCTAAATAGCTCCAGTGATCTCTATAGACCAACTTTTCCCTGCCAAGTCCGACTGAACGGAACCGAGCGAGAAGCAATTTTTTCCACTTGGTGCATTCCGTGCGCTCAAAAGTATTAAGAAAAATAATTATGGTCTTACAAACCAAAAATTAAATTAAAAAAATAAAGTAACATAATATATGTCGTGAAATATATGATTAAAAACATATTTTAGCTACACTACACAAAAAAATATGCTGGGTTATTTTGATAATCCAATTTATGAGTTGTGAGTGTTGGGTTAAATTTATGAGTTGTTTTTATGAAGAGCAATCCATTTTTTGGGTTATCCATCCATCCATCCATCCATTCATTTTCTACTGCTTGACCCGTTAGGGGTCGCTGGAGCCTATTTCAGCTGCATCCCGGCGGAAGGCGGCGTACACCCTGGACAAGTCGCCACCTCATCACAGGGCCAGAGGGTATTATTTTAACTCAATTTCTGGGTTTTCAAAACTATGAACCATTTTTGGGTTGTTTTTCAATGAGTAGCGCATTTTTTAAAAGTTATTCTTTTATTTAAATAAAAAGATAATTTTTTCTTGAAGGGATTTATTTTAGGGATTGATCTCATTAGCATTATTTACAATCACACATCTTATGTACATGAAAATATGTGAGCATGCTGTATAGAACAAAAAATGTCATGATCCGTCATGTTTGAAGTTTTTGACTCTCTCATTTCCTGTTTTGAGCACCGCTGGGTTTGTGTTTTAGTTGCCATGACAGCAGATTATTTTCACCTGCCTCTGATTGGTGTTCGGGACGCTCACCTGCTCCTGGGCACTAATAAGAGAGCTACTTATTCCATGCTTTTTGCCACACTCAGTCTGGCTTTCTTATTTGCTTCCACGCAACATTTACCACGGCTATTAATTTGATTCCTGAGCTAAACTTCGCCTTTTTGTTTGCCTATTTACATGCTAAGCTTTTCTTGTTTACTATTCCGTCAGCTTTCTGTGCTATCGGCACAATGGTGGCATTTTGTTTGTATCCCGCATGATTTATGAACAATAAATAATTTCCTTACCTGCATCTTGCCTCCAAAGTCCTGTTTGCATCCTGGGAGAACGATCCACGCAGTAAAATGCGACCCCGCCAAGACAACTATGACCATACACTGCAATTCTTGTAAAAAAAATGTCACTCATATCTTGATTTTGAGTATATTTTAATGGAATAAAAATCATTTGGGGTTTGGAATAACCAAACATTGTAGTGAACACAACTCAGCTTTTGTGTCAAATAAATTCAACCCAATAGTTTGGTTATGAATCAACAAACATTGAGTTAGCATAATTCAACTTTTGGGTTAAACACTTTAACCCAATAGTTTGATTGAGAATTACCCAACATTAAGTTATCAGAACTCAACTTTTTGGTTAAATAATTCAAGGCAAAAGTTGGTTTAAAAAAAATGTACCCAAAATGTTGGGTTAAAAAAACTCAAATAAGAGGTTTGTCCTTTCCTGAATTAGCAGTGTGGTTAAAATTGGGTTGTATTTTAACCCAACATTTTTTAGTATGTACAGTAATATTTTTTAGTGCACTAGTTCAGTGTTGCAGTGTAGTATGTAAAGTTTTTTACCGTATTAACCCAAATACAGGACAGCATTTTTGTCAGAGCAATTCTTCCCATCACTTACGAACACTAATAGTCCATAGAAACAGTATAAAAAAGACAAAAAAAACGAGTCAAACTTTTGACGAAAAGTTGAGTGTACCCAAAACTGAGTAATACTGTATTTAAAAATATGCAATATGTTATCATTGTTTAGTCCTGTTTTTATTTACACTACAAGTAGTAATAGTAGTACTGTACATTGTGTAATTTGTGGGCGTTATTGTCGTATTGACCCAAATACAGGCCAATTTTTCTTCCCTTGAAAATTCCCAGGGGAGTCATACGTTTTATTTCCATAACTCACAAACACCAGTAGCCTGTAGAAACAATATGTACAAAATTAGGAAAACTTTTGGCAAACAATTAATCATACGGAATTTGAGCATACTAAAACTGAGCAACCACAATAAAGTATAATATGAAAATATAATCATTGTTTTATCATAAGATATTGTTTTGAAAAGACAATTAAAGACATAAATCTACATATTGTATGTATGTACAATTTATATATGGAGTTTGTTATGATTCCGATTCGGATATTGACCCAAATATAGGACAATATTTTTCCCATAAAAAAAACTAAAATTCACAGAGGAGTCAGCGCTATTCTTCCATCACTCAAAAACAATAGTAACCTGGAGACCTGCTATATGCAAAACTAAGAACACTTTTGGCGAAGACCAAACCATACAAATAACGGGTCATACAAAAACCAAGGAACTTAAGTAAAAAAAAAAAAAATACGGTATCCAAAAATAGTGTACCATATATTTTCCTTGTTTAGTCAGAAACTATTTAAAATAAAAAATAAAAATTATTTGATTTATATACAAGCACTATAAAATAGTACTATGTAGTGTGATATGTGGGATTTGTTGACCCAAATATAAGACGATAATTATCCCTTTAAAAAGTCAGAACATTTGAGAGAAGTCAAAGCTTTTCTGCATATCACTTGCAAACTCCAGTAACCTATACAGATTGTATACACAATTTTAATGCAAACACTTGGCAAACACTGAGGAAACAGAGTAAAACATATACATAGAAATAGTATTCAACACCATATATTGTCATTGTTATATTGCTTTTCTGCCCGTCACTCTCAAACACTAGCAACACATTTCCTACAAAAACTGAGGCGGCGCAGTAGTATTAAAAAAAAAAAACAAAAAAAACATATAATGTTAGTAGGCTTCACGGTGGCAGAGGGGTTAGTGCGTCTGCCTCACAATACGAAGTTCCTGCAGTCCTGGGTTCAAATCCAGGCTCGGGATCTTTCTGTGTGGAGTTTGCATGTTCTCCCCGTGAATGCGTGGGTTCCCTCCGGGTACTCCGGCTTCCTCCCACTTCCAAAGACATGCACCTGGGGATAGGTTGATTGGCAACACTAAATTGGCCCTAGTGTGTGAATGTGAGTGTGAATGTTGTCTGTCTATCTGTGTTGGTCCTGCGATGAGGTGGCGATTTGTCCAGGGTGTAGCCCGCCTTCCGCCCGATTGTAGCTGAGATAGGCGCCAGCGCCCCCCGCGACCCCATAAGGGACAAGCGGTAAAAAATGGATGGATGGATAATGTTAGTGTTAAATCACAAATTATTATTTAAAAATATAATACAAATGTGTAGTGGTATGTGTGGGGTTTGTTACTCTACTGACCCAAATAGAAGACAATAGTATTTCCCTTAAAAATTTTGAAAATTCTAGGAAGGTCAGAGCTTTTTTTCCCATCACTCACGGACACCACTAACCTATAGAGACTGTATATAAAATCAGAGGCAAACTTTTGGCAAAAACATAGAACCACAATAAAATAAAGATACATAAATACCACACCATATATTGTCATTAAATCATAAAAAAGCATTCAAAACATATAATAGAAACATAAAACATAAATATTGTATTCAAGTATAGTCGAAGTTTAATGGTATTTATTGCAATATGTGGGGATTGTTACTGTGTTAAACCAAAAAATATCATATTTTAAGTCTGAAATACCCAGAGAAGTCAGAGAGCTTTACTTCCTGTCACTTGCAAACACCAGTAACATATAGGGACTGTATGCCGAAAACCGAGGCAAACTTATCGCGTAACATGAGGAGCCACCAACTGTTTCCCTCAGTCTAAAATTCCCAGATAAATCAGAGCTTTCCTTCCCGTTACTCACAAACACCAGCAACCTATAAAGACTGTATACAAAAACCGAGGTCAACCTATGGCGAAAACTGAGGGACGGCAGTAAAATAAATATACAGACAAATCATACAATGTTATTAAGTCATAAAACAGTATTTATTATAAATAATACAAACATATATAGTGTCTTTATATACAGTACAAGTGTAACTGTAGCAGTGTGTAATGTAATATAAGGGGTTTGTTACCATATTGCTGCCATATAACTGCCATGCAAGGCCCTAACCACGACTTGTCAGGAGCAAGGGTGAAGTGTCTTGCTCAAGGACACAACGGACGTGGCGCAGTCGGGAGAGTGGCCGTCCCAGCAACCTGAAGGTTCCTGGTTCAATACCCACCTTCTACCAACCTTGTCACGTCTGTTGTGTCCTTGAGCAAGACACTTCACCCTTGCTCCTGATGGGTCGTGTTTAGCGCCTTGCATGGCAGCTCCCGCCATCAGTGTGTGAATGTGTGTGTGAACGGACGAATGTTCTTTCATTTTACAAGTACAACTTCTGTTTCCTGCTAGATACCTGTTAGCTTCCACGCTAGGTCTTTTGTTTGTTATCCGCCCACGTGCTCGCTTTTTATTTGAACCCTTTGTTATTTTTTTTTGTCTTAGTATTTAAATTAAATCATGTTTTGCTGCAAAATGCCTCCCTCCTTCTCTGCATCTTGGGGTTCGTCACAATCAAACTTTGACAGAATAATCCAGCCAATTTCGAACTACGCAGAGTTATCTATGTCGGAGAGGCTAAACAATTTTTTAAATTAATGGACAAATTGAGGAAACACTTTGCATCATTTTGCAATCCCTCCCACCCATCCCTGTCCTATTTTGGCTTCTCGGGGGACGTCTTGGATCCGCCTTTTGAGGGGGGGGGGGGGGGGGGGGGGCTATCAGTAGCTGTCCAGATTGGGAGGCACAGCTACTTCGCGTCCCAGTTGGTCTGCAACAGACGGTGCCATTTTCTTCGGTGGGCCAGCAGATGCCACAATCATCTTCGGTGGGACGGCAGACGCCACCATCACCTCCGATGGGTCTGAGATCTCTGGCGCCATCACCTCTGGTGGGTCTGCAACCTAGGACGCCATCATTTTGTTATCATATTGACCCAGATAGGACCACATTATACCCCTAAAAAATGTCTTAAAAACCCAGACAAGTCAGAGCTTTTCTTCCCGTTATTCTCAAACACCAGCAACCTATAAAGACTGTATAAAAAAACCGAGGCCAAACTATAGCGAAAACTAAGGGACCACAGTAAAAGAAAAATATTCATATCATAAAATGTTAAGTCATAAAACAGAATTTAAAATGTATAATAAAAACATATCCATTGTGTTTTTATACAGTACAAGTGTAACTAGTATTATGTAGTGTAATGTATGGGGTTTGTTACCATATTGACCCACATTATACCCCTAAAAATGTTTTAAATGCCCAGACAAGTCGGAGCTTTTCTTCATGTCACTCACAAACACAAGTAACCTGTACAGACTGTCCACATGAACCACATGAATTGAAAAGTGTGCTGAAAATGTCGTTTTGAAAAAAAATAAAAAATAATGATGCTTTGTTTACCGTAAAAAAAATATATTTTGAAGGGCGTCGTACATATTTGTCATTCCTTCTAACGCCGGTCAGTGAAGAATTTAGTGGACCTGAGTTCACTTGCATCCCATTCTTTCAAGTGGTCTGGGTGTGACTATTTGTGCGCACACCAGACTTGATTGAGAGTGGAGGTGCGCGATGACGCTCATGCCCTATTCATCATGATGTAACCGTGAGCAACCGCCATGTAAATTACCTTCGTCTGGCGTCATTCCAGCACATGCTATAAATGAGCTAATCGCCCTTGACTATAAAATTTGCATTTTCCAGACTTAATTGCTATCATTACATTTTTTCCGCGTGCTTCTATTAATTTAACAGAATGGGCTTGATCAGAGGCTTTTTTTATGGCCATAATTTGCAGTAAAAGAATGCATTTGCAGAATAGGAGTGGCGTCCACTTCCATTATCTGTTCCCATGTCGTTGAGCAAACGCTAACTTCGGATGCACGTTTGTGTCGAGCAGAAGAAAAAAAAAAGCATTTTCATTATGTGGGCTATTTTTGCCACCCCTATGATTTTGCATGGCCTGCGTCTTTTGTGCGCGTACTGTATGTGCGCCATGTCAGCTGCACTCAACGGCGCCATGGACATGGAACAACAGAGCCATCAACTCCCATTTATGCCTCCCGTTGTGACCTTGCCACAGACGTCGACCGAGTTTCAGCATTCTGCAACCCGCTGCACTTCCTCTGCACTGCTGACCTTAAAAGTGTGTCCTCGATTCGGGCAAAAGCTGAAAATATTCACAGGCGTCCTTATTATAGAATTCACACATGTGGTTTTCTACACCAAAAAAATCTATTTATTATTCAAAAATGTTTTCTTCTTCTTCTTCTTCCACATTTTTCATCCGATTCAAACTGTTCCAACTTCAGACTGTTCAACCTATTCAGGAATTGTGGGTTTTCCCTGAAAAAAATCCCCAAATTCCCAGTTTTCCCAGAAATCCAGGAATTCCGGGACATTTATCCCATTCAAACTTCCACCATTTCCACATTTTTCAACCAATTTAAACCATTAAATCTTCAACACATTTCACCTTTCTGGAAATTCTAACTATCATTTTTCCAAGTTAAGAAAAATTCCTGGATTTTCCAGAATTCCTGCTTTTCCAAAGCCCTATTTCGGCCATTTTTTTGGCGATTACTCCTTCCACATTTTTCAACGCATTTCAACAATTCTACCGTCAAAACTTTCCTCTTAATCAGGACAAAAAATGAAGTTGTTTTTAAACTCAAAGTAAAAATGTATTTCTTTCAATATGCATATAAACAAAAAGGGTAATATTAAAAAAATGGATAGATGTTGATAGTCCAACTCATACTGACTGGTATACACAAGCTATGGAGATGATATCAGTAGAAAACACTGCATTTAGTTTAGATAATAATGAGTCATATATATGGGAATATGGGATCCATTATTTAAATTAGTTTTAAGTATTAAATTAAACAAAATATGACTTATTATATCTTTGTGTAAAATATTGTCAAGCTTATGAAATGTGATCCAAGTGTAAGCCACTGTGACACTATTGATCATTTTTATTTTTAAATTTTTTGTATTAACTTTTTAAATTACAATATCAATGAGGGATTTTTAATCACTGCTATTTTGAAGTTGTTACTAAAATTGATGATATTAATTTTTGTTTCACTACTTTTAGATTGTACAGTGTCATGTTTGTGTTTCCTCAATCACTCTGTTTTTGCTATTCTGAATGTTGCTGGGTCGGGTTTGGTTTTGGAATTGGATTGCGCTGTTATGGTATTTTTTCGTATTGTTTTGTTGGATTGATTAATAAATTCATTAAAAAAAAAAATGTAAAAAAAGGAATTCCCGCTTTTCCCGAAATTCCAGGAATTTTTTAATTCCCGCCTTCCGCCCGAATGCAGCTGAGGCTCCAGCACCCTCCGCAACCCCAAAAGGGACAAGCAGTAGAAATTGGATGAATAGCATTTCTCAATTCAACATGTTACTACTTCAACATTTCTTGACTTTGAAAAGTTCCAACACCAACCATTTTAACTAATTTAGACCATTCAAGTTTTTTACCATTTTCAAAAAAATTCCTGCTTTTCCAGAAATTCCCAATGTTTCTGAAATTCCTGTTAAAATCAATGGGACACTCTTCAAAGTTCCACAACTCCCACATTTTTCATCTGATTTAAACTGTTTGAACTTCAAAACATTCAGCCTGTTCAGGAATTGAGTGCTCTACTTCAACAATTCTAAAAAAAAATCCTGGATTTCCCTAAATTTCCATTTTCTACATTCAAAATGAATTGGCCATTTTTCAAACTTCCACAATTCCCACATTCTTCAACCGATTCAAACCACTCCACATTCAACTCATCCTGGACATTCAAACTACCATTTTTGCACATTCAACACATTTCCAGGAATTCACGTTTTTTGGTAACCTGTTTCCACCCTTAAGTTCGACTATTCCTTTCACATTTTTCAACCCATTTCAACCGTTCCACCATCAAAACACTCCTCATATTCAGGACAAAAACCAAGTTGGTTAAGGAACTATAACAATTCCCGGTTTTCCCGAAATTCCAGGAATTTCTCAAGTAAAAACTGTTACTAATTCAACATTTATTGACCGATTTAATAATTCCAACAACAACCAATTCAGCTCATTCAGGAAATTCATGCTCCTAATCATTCAGCATTAAAGCATTCACATGCAATTACTTCAGGAATTGCCTATTCTATTTATTCAACTTATTGTTATTCTTCTCCAGATTTTGGAATGTACTATCTTCCACATTTTTCATCCAATTCAAACCATTCTAACTTCAAACTGTTCAGCTTATTCCGGAATAGCGGGCTTTCCCTAAACAAATTCCAAAACTTCCCAGATTTCCCAAAAATCCAGGTTTTCCAGGACATTTATTCCATTCCAAATGAATTGGCCATTTTTCAAACTTCCACCATTTCCACATTTTTCAACCATTTGAATCCATTTCAATCATTCCCCCTTCAACACATTTCACCATTATAAAAAAATTCAAACTACTCTTTTTGAAAGTTCAAAATTATTCCAGGATTTTCCAGAATTCCTGATTTTCCAAAGCCCTATTTCCACCATTTTTTCTGGCGACTACTCCTCCCAATTTTTTCAACCCACTTCAACCGTTCCACTGTCAAAACATTCCTCTTAATTAGGACAAAAAAATTAAGTTGTTTTTTGAACTGGAAAAATTATATTTTTCCCAAACTTCCTGGAATTCCTTGATGCCATTTCTCAATTTAACATGTTACTACTTCAACATTTCTCGACCGATTTAAAAAATTCTAACACCAACTATTTCAACTTTTTTAGAACATTTGTTTTACCATGTTCAAAAAATGTTTTGTTTTTCCCAAAATTCCCTAATACCATTTACTATTTCAACATTTTCTTGACCGATTGAAAAAAAAAAAATCCAACACCAACCAATTCAGCTCATTCAGGACATTCATGATCCTAATAATTTTTTCCAAAAATTCTCACATTTCCAGGAAGTTCCCATTAAAATGAATGGGATATTGATTGATTGTTTGAAACTTGTATTAGTAGATTGCACAGTTCAGTACATATTCCGGTCAAGTGACCACTAAATAGTAACACCCGAATAAGTTTTTCAACTTTTTTAAGTCGAGGTCCACGTTAATCAATTCATGGACATTTTTCCAAGTTGCACACATTTTCAACCAATTCAAACCATTCCAACATTAACGCATTCCACTAATCCTGGACATTCAAACTAAGACTTTCCCAAGTTCCAAACCAAATTTCGGTTTTCCTGGAAATTCAAACTTCAACATTGAAACCATTCCAACATTCAAACCATTTCAGTATTTAAAGGATTTCAACATTTCCACTATTTCTACATTCATCCTACGTTCCATTAGCATTTTAATTCAGCGTCAGCTTTTCAACATTCAAACCATTCCTACATTCAAACTATTCTTACATTCATACTACATTCTGTCAGCATTTCAGTTAAACTTCAGCATTGGAGCGTTCAGGAATTGCCTCTTTGTTATTTAACAACTTCTTCTCCAGATTTTGGCGTGCTCTACCTTCCACATTTTGCATCAGATTCAAACCGTTCCAACTTCAAACTGTTCAACCTATTCAATCCATGTTTTCCAGGACATTTATCCCATTCAAAATGAATTGGCCATTTTTCAAACTTGCACATTTTTCAACCGCTTCAAATCATTCCACCTTCAACATATTCCACCATTCTGGAAATTAAAACTACCCTTTTTCCAAGTTAAAAAAAAATCCAGGATTTTCCAGAATTCCTGGTGTTCCAAAGCCCTATTTCCACCCTTTTGTCTGGCGACAGCTCCTCCCACATTTTTCAACCCACTTCACCGTCAACATATTTCTCTTAATTAGGACAAAAAACTAAGTTTTTTTAACAGGAAAAAAAAATCCCTATAATTCTGAAATTCCCAGAATTCCTAATATAATTTCTCAATTCAACATTTCTCGTTTGATTTGAAAAATGTCAACACCAACTATTTCAACTCATTCAGACCATTCAAGTTATTTTACCATTTAAAAAAATAAAAATCCCGCTTTTCTCGAAACTTCCGAATGTATTGAAAATCCCTATTCAAATCCATAAACCATTTTTTAAAGTTCCACAACTCCCACATTTTTCATCTGACTCAAACTGTTCCAACTTCAAAATATCCAGCCTGTTTGGGAATTGTGTGATCTACTTTAACAATTTTAAAACAATTCCAGGATTTGAGTTCAAGTTCAGCATTGGAGCATTCACACACAATTCATTCAGGTATTGCCTCATCTAGTTATTACTCGTATTGTTTACACTTACCTACTTTTTTTTTTTTGCAAAGAAGGTGGTCCACAGCAGGGGTCCTCAATAGACCAGAATATATACTCGTATACAAGCTGCACACTGACTTCTCTAAGTAACAGCCAAGTTTTGGAGAATAATATCAAGCAAGAATAACACTACTAAACCCAAGGCTTCCTCACTTCTCCTCACGCTGACTTCTGCTGACACCGACCAGGTGCTCGTCACAACCGTTTTCCACGCCGCCTTCAAACAGGAAGCAGGTAGCGATGCAGGAACGATGTTGTGACCGTGTCAGGCGACATCAGCTCAAAAGCTCCTACACCAAGATCTTCCCTACCCTTCCTGGGTCTTTGCTTCGAGCATCTGTGGCGTGACTGCGTGTTGTGGCTCCGTTGCTGTCAGGTGTTCATGCGGCGAGAGAGCGCTACTGACAGCGATGTTTTGGCGAGGCGAGCCTGCCTCACCTCCATGCATCCTTTGGGTGAAGCATAGTGCTTGTGTTGGCAATGTTGTAATGGCCACCAATACTGTGCATGGTTTACATTTTTAAAAACAAAACAGACCAAACTTTTTCCACCAAGTAACACCTCAGAAAACGCTTGGCTCTCCAAGTACCAACATTAAAACACAGTAGCTTAGTAGGCTTAAGTATTCATTAAAAACAAGGCCGTTTTATTTAACAAGTACAGTAAGGAAATGATTCATATGGCCCCAATCCTGGGTGGATCTCGCGTGGGAGGAAGGTGGGGGGAGGTGAGGGTGTAATAATTTTGCAATGCAGTTTACTAAACTGGTGGAAAGCGCCACTCTCCATAGCAACTGACACTCTGAACAAAGTTGGAATTGCCACAAAACACATTTTAGGATATTCAACACTACCGCCATGTATGTATCCCCTTCCCATTTTATATTTAATATTCAAATAGATTGAACATTATCCTTGTGTTTGGAGATAGGGAAATATAACAAGTGCTTATGTGGCGTACCACTGGATGGAACCTACTTATAAGGTGGGGTGGGTGTAATCATTTTGCAATGCACTTTACTGAAAATGGTGGAAAGCGCCACTCTCCATAGCAACTGACACTCTGATCAAAGTTGGAATTGCCCTAAAACACAGTTTAGGATATTCAACACTACCGCCGTCTGGCGGCTAAAGTAGATAGTGCACCATCACCCGTCCCCGGAATCCGTCATGTTTCATGTGTCAGGTAAACCGTGAAAAATGGGGTCGTATGAATCCCCTTCCTATTTTATATTTAATATTCAAATAGATTGAACAGTACCCGTGTGTTTGGAGATAGGAAAATATAACAAGTGCTTATGTTGCGTACCACTAGATGGAACCTGCTTATCAGGTGAGGGTGGGTGTAATCATTTTGCAATGCAGTTTACTGAAAATGGTGGAAAAAGCGCTACTCTCCATAGCAACTGACACTCTGATCAAAGTTGGAATTGCCACAAAACACATTTTAAGATATTCAACACTACCGCCGTCCTGCAGCTAAAGTAGATAGTGCAGCCTCACACCTCCCCCAAATCCGTCACGTTTCATGTGTCAGGTGAACCGTGAAAAATGGGGCCGTATGAATCCCTTTCCTATTTTATATTTAATATTCAAATAGATTTAACAGTAACCCTGTGTTTGGAGATAGAAAAATATAACAAGTGCTTATGTGGCGTACCACTAGATGGAACCTGCTTATCAGGTGAGGGTGGGTGTAATAATGTTGCAATGCAGTTTACTGAAAATGGTGGAAAGCGCCACTCTATATAGCAACTGGCGCTGTGATCAAAGTTGGAATTGCCACAAAACACATTTTAGGATATTCAACACTACCGCCGTCCTGCGGCTAAAGTAGATGGTGCACCCACACCCCTCCCCCAAATCTGTCACGTTTCATGTGTCAGGTAAAACGTGAAAAATGGGGGCGTATGAATTTCCTTCCTATTTTATATTGGATATTCAAATAGATTGAACAGTAACACTGTGTTTGAATATAGGAAAATAAAACAAGTGATTATTTGGCGTATCACAGTTTGAGGACCAGTTAGGGTTAAGGAGCAAACTGCTGAGCCAGCAGTAAATCCAAACACATATGATTTACACAATAAAATCTGAAAGCAACATTTTAAAGGGCATGCAGATGTGTTGAATGCAGCTACAGCGGCCGAGTGAAATTCATCCATCCATCCATTTTCTACCGCTTATTCCCTTTTGGGATCGCGGGGGGCAATGGCGCCTATCTCAGCTACAATTGGGCGGAAGGCGGGGTACACCCTGGACAAATCTCCACCTCATCGCAGGGCTAACACAGATAGACAGACAACATTCACACTCACATTCACACACTAGGGCCAAATTTTAGTGTTGCCAATCTACCTATCCCCAGGTGCATGTCTTTGGAGGTGGGAGGAAGCCGGAGTACCCGGAGGGAACCCACGCATTCACGGGGAGAACATGCAAACTCCACACAGAAAGATCCCGAGCCTGGGATTGAACCCAAGACTGCAGGACCTTCGTATTGTGAGGCAGACGCACTAACCCTTCTTCCACCGTGAAGCCCAGTGTAATTCATGAGAAAAAAAAGAAAAACTACTATCAGGAGGTTGCCTACAGCCACAATGTTTTGTTTTCACTTGATGCGGTTGAAAGACCCTGGCATTTGCTTGCTGAACATGTCCAATCTAAAGTCTTTTTTTTTTTTTTTTTTTTTTCAATTGAAATATTATTACTTACTTTTTTTGAAAGCCAATATCAATATAACTTCAATGTGAAGCAGGTATTTGCTTATGGAGACCACGCACCCAGCAACTATAGTAGACGGGTGGTTGATTAGCGTATTTGCTGTAACGATAGTGTTAATGTTAACAAAAGTGCAAAAAGTAACTTTTTCCGTCTGTAGTTAATCAGCAGTCTTCAACTTTTTTCAGCCCAAACAACCCAAACTCCAAACTGATGGCAATATTTAGCAGAGACCCTTTATTTATATATCCTGTATTGCATTGTTTTTACATTAAAACTGGTCGTAAAGGCACTTTGTTATTTTGCGGTACTAAGATAATCGCTAGGTTGGCAATTAGTGCACTATTCTCTATCCTATCTTAAATGCAAAGCTGAACATAATAATTTACTTATTTATGTGTTTACTTAAACCTGCAATGTAGAGTGAGTAGGGTGGCCATGTCGCTGCCTTTTCTATTGGCTCAATGTTGATGTGCATTTAAAGACATGGGAACTTGTGGAAACATTATGTACTGAGTATAAAAAAAAGTGTGTTTAAAAAAAAAAAGTCTAATTAACCAAATATTGGTGGACCTCTTGGGGTTCTCAGACCGCCTGTTGAAGACCTCTGCTGTAAATTATTAAAGGATTTCCTGGTTCACACAGACAGGATTGTAACCCTTTTTCATTTCTGGGAAAAAATAAATAAATACGATCTTCTAATTAAGGCATCTCGACACAATGTTTTCACTTCCAATTCATCTATTCATCTATTTCTACCGCTTGTTCATCTCTGGGTCGTGGAGGATGCTGTGGCCTATCCCAACTGCATATGAGTAAAAGGCGGGGTACACTCTGGACAAGTCGCCACCTCATCACAGGACCAAAACCGATAGACAGACAACATTCACACTCACATTCCATCCATCCATCCATTGTCTACCGCTTGTCCCTTTTGGGTTCGCGGGGGGTGCTGGAGCCTATCTCAGCTGCATTCGGGCGGAAGGGGGTGTACACCCTGGAAAAGTCTCCACCTCATCGGAGGGCCCACACACTCACATAATGTCCTTTAATAGTGAGTGATACCGATATTGAACAAATAAGCTATCAGCACGAAACATGTATACTTTTAATATTTTGTAGTGTGGAATGTAAGAAAAGGTTTGATCAAGTCAAATGTATCACACACAGTAATGATAGGTATGAAAACAGTAACCTTTTTGTTAATAAACTTATGCTGTCTTTAAGTTTAATTAATGCTGTAATCCATTAGGTTACGTTGAATGATGCGGACACGTTTGTTACTGGATACTTTCTTTTTGTAAGTAAAACATATGCAACTATAATTATTTGATACTTGTTTATGTTGACATTTCATATTTTAGACTGTATTATTGTTCAGTTAAGGAAACATTACATACTGTTTGTCTATCCATCTATCCATTTTCTACCGCTTATTCCCTTTGGGGTCGCGGGGGGCGCTGGTGCCTATCTCAGCTACAATCGGGCAGAAGGCGGCGTACACCCTGGACAAGTCGCCACCTCATCGCAGGGCCAACACAGATAGACAGACAACATTCACACTCACATTCACACACTAGGGCCAATTTAGTGTTGCCAATCAACCTATCCCCAGGTGCATGTCTTTGGAGGTGGGAGGAAGGCGGAGTACCCGGAGGGAACCCACGTATGGAGAGACGGAGCCGACGAGCCAACAGCGGGTTAGGACAGACGGCGGTCCTACCCGAGATGGCGGCCAGGAGGCGGGGCATGCGACGTATAGGAGAGTCGGGACGCACTCGGAGCGACGCTGCAGCCAGCCAAGTCAGGTGCGTAAGCGACAAACCTGCACTCAATCTTTACATCTTCTGCAGCAGTATAAAAGGGGAGAAGGAGGAATACTCGTTGCAGAAGTAGGCGAGAAAACCACGGCGAACAAGGACCACGAGCACGACGAGAAAGACCCTGGGCAAGATGAGCCCCCGCAGCAGACGCAGCCACCGGCCACCGAAAGGTGTGCCGCGACGAGCAGGAAGAGCCAGCGAGCTAGAAATTGGCGCGACAGACTGGCAAGACATGATGTTTGTTGAAAGAATAAACGAAATTCGAACCTGTTACGATGCGTCCTCTACCGAGTGTCACTGCAACCCACACGAGGACGGCTGGAGACCCGTCACACCACGCATTCACGGGGAGGACAAGCAAACTCCACACAGAAAGATCCCGAGCCCGGGATTGAACCCATGACTACTCAGGACCTTCGTATTGTGAGGCAGACGCACTAACCCCTCTTCCACCGTGAAGCCCACTATATGTCTAGCTTATAATAATAATAATAATAATACATTGTATTTGTCATAGCGCTTTTCAGAGTACTCAAATATGCTTTATAAATAATTTAGATACAAAACACTTCAAAGTAATAATATAAAATACAGGAAATATAAAAGCAGTACATTGTAAAATACATAATAATACAAAACAATTACAAGACACTAGCTTGTGTGCTATTGTTTGCTTAGGTGATGTGTAGCTGCCAGCTTTCGCCCTCCATGTTTATATTTTGGAAATGACTGCACGAAAATGCGAGAAAAGACCAACCTTTTGTGTTTATTGGAGGACATTTAGATGTGAACTGTTCAGTTTTGCACAAGTAAACACGCTGCAGCACCGCTTATATCGGAGCTTGTATTGGATATTTTACTCCAACAGAAATTGGTTTAATAAATTTTGCGTGACTAACAAAGCAAATTAACGTTCGAGCAAAAGAGGACGCGCGGTCCCATTGCTGGACCTCTTTGGAAAACTAACAGTACAAAAGTCTTGAGCACACACGTTTGTGAGTTCTGCGCCTTGTTTGGATTTAGCTGTGTTGAAAGCGACTAATCCCCATCTATCAACACACTAACACCGCCGCGTTAAATAAAAGTACATCTGCTGTGATTGTGTTTGCAGTGGAATTGGCACGCTCACCACTTCATGCGGCACTTGAATGGGATTTTCTTTTCAATATTGTTCTCTGACTTTGGAAAAAAAAAAGTAATAAAAAGAAAGTTTATATTTGCATTAATGCCAAAATCAAGAGGTCGTTCAGCAACAGAGGGAGATTTTGTTGATGAAGCACTGTACTTGGCAGTCATCTGTCGCGCAAATTAACATTTAATAGCCACACACATTTGAATATGTTCTTTTCACAACACAGTGTGGCTCATACACACACTTGCACACACTCTTGTACACACTCTTGTACACACTCTTGTACACACTTAAGTGCACGCTGAGGGGGACGGGAGCGACGACTTTTTGGCCGCCAGCGCTTTTTCCCACCGCTAGCAAGTTTCCAGCATGGTCATTTTTCAATGTTGTTTCTCGCGTTTCCTCTTGTAAACAACTTTCACCTCAACTTGTTTTTGATAGCCTTACACTGCAAGGCGCAGGAAAACAAATTGTTTATAATATTTAATAAACATATATTTAAATATAAAAACGTATTTATTTTTGTAATGTTTATTTTTTTGGTGACTTTCAGAAAAATAACTAAAAACATTTTTAAAGGACATGTGTAATTATTTAAACTCATATTTAAATGTATTCGTCATGCTCTTAATAACTATTTACTATCGTACTACTGTATTGCTGTATCGATTCCAAGATTACAAATATTCTTATGATTCTTATGTTTTATATTTTTATATATATTTAAATTTTTCTGAGGGAACTCTCTTGAAGGAATCAATAAAGTACTATCTACCTATCTTCTTATGATGATGATGATGATGATGATGATTATCATTGTTAGTATGGTTATTCGTATAATTATTAGTATTACAACAAGATTACCGATGATATTGATTATTATTTTTCATCCATCCATCCATCCATTATCTACCGATTGTCTCTTTTGGGGTCTCAGCTGCATTCAGGCGGAAGGCGGGGTACATCCTGGACAAGTCGCCACCTCATCATATTATTTTTTCTGATGATAATTAATGCACCTGAGATAGGTTCCAGCCCCCCCCCCCTCCCCATAAGGGACAAGCGGTAGGAAATGGATGGATGAAGGATGATAATTATTATTATCCTATTTTTAATGAAAATAATAACAATAATATTAATGATAATAATCACCATCATAATACATATTGATATATTAGTAACAATACATGTATTACATATACCGGTAGTAAATATTAATGTTATTATTAATATTATATTTGTTATTATTATTATTATTATACTCATCACACAAACACAAATTAGATTGGACTCACCAAATAAAACAAAGTGTCCTAAATTAATGTTTTAAAAAAAGGAAAGGAAGGAAAAAGTAAAGGGAAATGTTGTGAAAACGAAATCATCTTTTGTCGTTAAGACTAGTAGTTGAACAATTCAAATTTATTTATTTTGTATTTTTTCTATTTTTCCATGTTTTTTTTTTATATTCCTTATAGGGAAAAAAAAGTTATTTTAGATCCATTTAAGTTTGAAAATGTACATATTATTTATTTTAATGGTCAATATCAATATACTTAAAAAAAAATTGTACATTTTTTACAATATTTTTATATATATTTTTTTAACAATAACTATTTTCTTTTTGAAAAATGTTACTTCACTTAAAAAAAATAAAAATAATCCTACACAATCACTTCTGGACTTTTTTAAAAACAAAACATATATATATATAATTATATTAATCATATATATATTCACGGTGGCAGAGGGGTTAGTGCGTCTGCCTCACAATACGAAGGTCCTGCAGTCCTGGGTTCAAATCCAGGCTCGGGATCTTTCTGTGTGGAGTTCGGTGGGAGAGGGGTTAGTGCGTCTGCCTCACAATACGAAGGTCCTGCAGTCCTGGGTTCAAATCCAGGCTCGGGATCTTTCTGTGTGGAGTTTGCATGTTCTCCCCGTGAATGCGTGGGTTCCCTCCGGGTACTCCGGCTTCCTCCCACTTCCAAAGACATGCACCTGGGGGATAGGTTGATTGGCAACACTAAATTGGCCCTAGTGTGTGAATGTGAGTGTGAATGTTGTCTGTCTATCTGTGTTGGCCCTGCGATGAGGTGGCGACTTGTCCAGGGTGTACCCTGCCTTCCGCCCGATTGTAGCTGAGATAGGCGCCAGCGCCCCCCGCGACCCCAAAAGGGAAAAAGCGGTAGAAAATGGATGGATGGATGGATATATATACATATAATTATATATATATATATATATATATATATATATATATATATATATATATGATTAATATAATTATATATATGATTAATATAATTATATATATGTTGGGTTTTTTTCAAAGTCCAGAAGTCATTGTGTAGGATTATTTTTTTTTAAAGTGAAGTCAAATGTTATATATATACATATATATATATATATATATATATATATATATATATATATATATATATATACATATATATACACACATATGTATCTATATGCACAGTTGGTTCCTTGTGGTATGCAATTGTTCAATTGACAAGATACCAAGATAACACAACTCTACCATCCTCAAGTTGGCGTACCAAGTATATTGTGGGGGTACCAAGAAGGGGGTTGCAAAAGTGGGTTAGACTAACCTGATTGGTCGATGTAAGAACACATTCACACCTAAAGGCAACAAGCATGTTTTTGGACTGTGGGAGGAAAGGGGGCAGAGCAGTGTGGTGGTTCTCCCTCAGGTGTGACTTTTAAGGTGACAACTTGTAGTCTGAACAACACTAGCGTTTTGCACCTGGAAGCCGGCGGAGTTGCATCTCCTCCTCCGAGCCAGGATCAGGTGCTCACCCTTGGGACGAGTGGTGTGGAAGCTCTGATAGCTACCTTGACCCTAAATTAAACACTAAATCCTTAACGTGTCTGTGTCTGTGTGTGTGTGTGTTTGCGTGTGTGCGCGTCTGTTTGTGTGTGTGCATGTGTGTGTGTGTCTGATTGAGACTGATGCGTGCCGATCGGTCGCCAGGCCGTGTTCAGCGGGGTCTCGCCAGTGTCAGGTGAAATTAGCAGCCGCCAATGAAGGACCAACAGAACCTGGGGGATTCATTAGGAACATACCCCACATCACACCCCTCCACTCAAACCCACACACACACACACACACACACACACACACACACACACACACACACACGCACACACACACACACACACACACACACACACACATACACACACAAACACACACACAGACTCACACGCACACAACCCTGCAGCCCATCACAGCATGCTGACAGCACTTCACACTCACAGAGCACTTCGATACACATTGCATGCAAACACACAAACACACACACATTAGACAACGCCAATCCTGTTAGCAAACACTTCAATTGGTACACCAGCAAACATTTATGTCTAACTATATGCTAAATGAAAGTGGCACATATTTTTGTAATTATTATTATTACAATTGTTATAAAAATATATTTTTGTGATATTAAACTGTGTGATGTATTGTGTTGTAAATGTGCTCATGTTCAAAATAAACTATGAAAAGAAAGAAAGAAAGAATAACAATTTCTCATATTAAATCTTATTAGAATCAGTAAGTGTGTGTGTGATGTTTGGACAACATAATTAGTAGTAGCATGAATTTAATATGTTGCCAACACCGACATGAAATTATTTATATATTTTATTTTTTGCAGCTTTTTTCTCCCAAAATTGTGTGTGAAATGCTGTAAAGCCGAGACTGAAATGAAACGCTAACAGGTAAATGGTAAATGGATGATACAAGTATAGCGTTTTTCTACCTTCTTGATATTCAAAGCGCTTTGACACTATTTCCACATTCACCCATTCACACACTAAAGGCGGGGGCTGCCATTCAAAGCCCTAACCACATTCCATCAGGAGCAAGGGTGAAGTGTCTTGCTCAAGGACACAATGGACATGATGATGTTGGTAGAAGGTGGAGATTGAACCAGGAACCCTCAGGTTGCTGGCACAACTACTCTCCCGACCGCGCCACCCTGTCCCCAGTAGCTTGCTGGATATATAGCACAAAGGAATGTTCAAATGCAGAGAATAATTTCGCCACACCTAGTGTGTGTGTTACAATCATTGGTACTTTAACTTTAAGGCCCTAAATACACAACTCCAAGGTGCGTAACTGCAAAAAAAAAATCTAAAATGCTAACATTAGCATACTAATACAGTATGCTAACTTTAGCATGCTAACATTTAACGTGTGTAAAGTACCATCCGGTCGAGGCTGGAGTCAGCTCTCCTGGTTGCTTTGTTGGGTCTGCTCCTGTCTCTGGCCATGCTACGCCCACCCCTGCAGACGATGGCGTGGAACACCGCAGAGGCCACCACAGTGTATGTTTTTTTGTTGTTTTTTTTTGTTTTACTTTTGTGGCTGTATGTAGAATTTGCTGGTTGCATCAGCTCTGCAATTTTAATGTCTTTAATGTCCTTATTGTTCTTTGATGTTTCCCTCTTACACACATGTTTACGTGTGCTATGGCTATGAGGTTTTTTTTTCCGCTTGGCCTCAGTCTGGACCCTTCTCCAGGATCCCAGGATTAGAATGATTTTTTTTTCCACCCTCCCCATCCAGTGTTTACCTGTTTCTCACCTTTTTTGTAAGGGGCTTGGCAGACCCGTCAGCAATCACGTTCTGTCTCCCTGTAATGTTTTTCTGCTCTTGAATGGGATTGTGCTGAACATATTTATTTCCCCTCAGGGATTATTAAAGTATTTCTGATTCTGATTCTGATACAAATCATATATGACTTTACCTATGTATTAGCTAAAAAAAACATATACCTCTGCATTTGACGCATCCCCTTGGTCACCCCCTGGGAGGTGAGAGGAGCAGTGGGCAGCAGCGGTGCCACGCCCAAAAATATTTTTTGCTGATTTAACCCCCAATTCCAACCCTGGATGCTGAGTGCCAAGCAGGGAGGTAATGGATCCATTTTTTATAGTCTTTGGTATGAATCAGCCGGGGTTTGAACTTGCCACCTAATGATCTCAGGCAAGAATTTGTTGTTGGTTTTTTTACCAGTAATAATTGTGTAGTCTGATGTCAATAAAATTATCATCATAGTCCACACAAAAGGCTATTTTATCCTAAAAAAATAATAAGAACAAATGTGTTTTTCAGCTTGTGAGCCCGTTTGTAGAGATTAAATCATATTTAGTTTTTTTAGTAAAAATCTTTGGGGTCAAAAAGTCACAATCTGAAAGTGAAAATATCAGAATTGTTGTTATTAGTAAAATCCTATTTAGAATTGTTCTACAAAAATGTTAAACATGATATGTAAAATATTGTATATATATATATATATATATATATATATATATATATATATATATATATATATATATATATATATATATATATATATATATTATATATCTATATATGTAACTGCCATAATTTTACTGGCATAAAGCCGTATTCTTTAGGAAAAAAAAGTTAGCGCCATGAACAATATCTCTTTAAAATATATTGAGGAAATATGTTGTGATAATGTGAGGATTTTTAGAATTTGATAACAATAAGTAATAATATATTTATTTTGTAAGGCGCCTTTTGATGCCCATTCTTTTGAGATAGAAAGTGTAAAACAGTTGCAATTTTTTAGGAACTGGATTCTGGACTGCAGAGGATACCAGGGTGGGATTTGTGTCTTTTTACCAAGGTTAGACTTAGACTTAGACAAACTTTAATGTTCCACAAGGAAAATTGTTCCACACAGTAGTTCAGTTACAATGATGGAAAGTGTAAGGATGGAAAGGACAATGCAGGTATAAATAGACTAGGCTGACCATATTCTGAATCCCAAAAAGAGGACACATAAATGCATGCCAAGGCGGGCAGCACGCCAAGGCCGGGACTAGGTGAAAATTTGCCAATGATACTTGAACTTGCTTTATAAATAATATATTTATTTACATAAATCATTTTTTCTCCTCTGTTGACAGTATAACAAATTAAGTCACACTTATATTATGTAATATTCAGTTTTAGAAAAAGTACATAGGTATTAATATTCAAAATAACCTCTTGTATATAATAAACACATGAATAATGCCTCAAAACAGGTTAATTATATGTAAACAAAAAAAAGGTAACAGCCCATTCTTTAAAATGTCTCTTCTCAGTCTAGTGGACCATTCTAATGTAAAAATATAAATAATGCCTCAAAACATTTGAAACAAAACCAGATGTACTCAGAGAATACACCATAGGTGAAGGGTATTTCACAAATCAATTAAAACAACAAAAACAGAGGTAGCATTTCTGAGACAATTATTTTCGGCTTCTGTAAAAAAAAAATGCAGTTTACATTTAAAACAAAAAAAGGACCTTTCCCGGCAAAACTCGAACCAACACTTCCTGTCAATAGCGTCACTTCCCTAACTTCCCCGAAAGTCCCGCCCCCCAGCCAAAGCAATTGTTTAACACCCCGTAGCCAGCCGCTACAATATTTACAGCTAGAATTCACCAACTCGAGTACTATATATACGGTAACTTAACCCTGGACGTACATTGAAAATACACGCAACCCTAATTCAAAATGCCGGACAATTGAGGCATTTAAAAAAACCCGCCCGGCCACCCCCAAAAAAGGACATGTCCGGGGAAAAGAGGACGTATGATCAGCCTAAAATAGACTAAATTACATATTCCAAAAATATTTTTATGAAGTCCATCCATCCATCCATTTCCTACCGCTTGTCCCTCTCTTGGGGTTGCGGGGGTGATGGAGCCTATCCCAGCTGCACTCGGGCGGAAGGGCGACAGTACCAACCTCTACAAATCTGAAGCGTGTACCTGCACCATTAGCTGATAGTGATAGCGTGGTAATGATACAATTTTAGCAAGTGACTAACATTAACAAGAAGCATTTTGACTTTGGGACGGTACAAAATTGTTGAGATATGTGGAATTCGTAACATGTTTTAATGAACGAACAAGTGTTACGCAAAAGCGTTAAAATCTCACATGACCAAAAATGTTTCTAATATCTACAAACGGAATGTCCAGAGTAAGTGGAATATTTTGATCATGGAAGAATCGAAATTGCTTGAACAATGTAGGAGAAATAGTCAAAAGATAAAAGGTTGGAAACATTGATATCGAAAAGTGGGAATTCTTTGAAGGTAAAGGAAGGAGCTGATTGGCTGAAATGTGTGAAAAAGGCGGAGACAAATGGAGCAGGGACAAGAAAAGCACAAAAATATGAAAAATTGGTCGAAAAGAAAAGGACACTTGATGGACAAATAATAATTGTTGCATCACTTTCACCTGACGAATAAACGTGTTTATCCCAAATGTTTATCCTCATCTGTTCCGAGCTGACGACTTTGCAACCACGTCTCCATCTACTCTCCCGGGAGTCGGTTAATCCAATGTTTACCACTTTAGGAGCTTGTGGCAGCGCCGCTCATTAGAAGTCAGAGACATTAGCGACGAGCAAAGGAAGTCTATTTCACGCACGTCTCCCCGCCGACTAAATGAAGCTTTGCAAATCCTAGCGCTCACGTCTAATAGCTGCCGCTAATATCACAGGTCACCAGCGCTCGCCGTCTCTGATGTCTGGCAGATCAAACGCAGGCGGAGATTACCGTTGTTATTTACGCTTGTGTATCGTCAGGCATAAACACGCGGTTACGCAAATGGGACGGCTCAACGGTAATGCGCTTTGTAATGATCTATGCTGCAGTGATTCATGGGAAATTAGCCAGCAACATCCATGTTGTTGTTTTTTACCAGCAATAAAACTATAATTGTAGTCCACACATAGAAACATTTATTATCAAGCTGTTTGTTTATATAAAAAAAAGGATATTTTATCCTCAGAAAAAAATAATAAAATATATATTTTTTTATATATCAATTTTTTTAGGAAACATCTTTGGGGTCAAAAATGTCATAATCTGTAGGCCGGATCATGTTTTCTTTAGTCATGTTCTGTTTAGTTTTGGACTCCCTTAGTTCCTGTTTTGTACACACCTGGGGTTTTTTTTGGTTACCATTGGTGCTGATTGGTTTCACCTGCCTCTGATTGTGCACCCCTGGGTTTGTTTTGGTTACCATGGGTGCTGATTGGTTTCACCTGCCTCTGATTAGTGTTTGGCATGCTCACCTGCTACCAGGCACTAATCACCTGCCTCTGATTGGGCACCCCTGGGTTTGTTTTGGTTACCATTGGTGCTGATTGGTTTCACCTGCCTCTGATTAGTGTTTGGCATGCTCACCTGCTAACAGGCACTAATCAGAGAGCTATTTATCGACGTTGTGCACCACGCTCGGTCTGGCTTCGTTATTTATTGTTTGCAACTGTTATGTTTGGCTATTCCTGTTTCCTGGTTTATGATTCCTGTTCTAAGTTTTTGCACTAGGCACGCATCCCTTGTTGTTTGTTTCCTGTCTTTGGTTTGTGCTATGATTTATGAGGAATAAATCATATCCTTCCTTCACGCTTTTTTACCGGAGTTGTCCATCTGCATCTTGAGGGAACAACCCCGCATAACCATGCAACCCCAATGCCACAAAAAAGTCACAATCTGAAAGTGAAAATGTCAGAATTTTCGTAATTAGTAAAATCCTATTTTTATTTTTTCAAGAAAAAGGATAAACATGATATGCAATAGACATCAAGTAATCGATTGGGGCTCATTTTGAGTGGGGACAGGTCAGCAGTGCTGAGACGTCCCCAGCTGATGCACAGATGAGTGGTCCACCCCGGGTCCTGACTTTGAACAGCAAGTGCGTCATCTGTGGTTTACCTAATAACCTCTCCGCGCAGGAGAGCTGGGCAGAGCAGAAAAAAGAAGGCATATCAACTGGTCTAAAAGGGGGATCTATTTAAAGGCTAGCGTATACAAATTAGTTTTAAGATGGGACTTAAATGCTTTGAGTGATGTATAAAAAAAATCTCCTGAAGAGCAGGGAAACCTTTGAAACAGACTTGTAGGGATTAAATAGCCTCTGTGTTTTTTCTTGACCTAACGTGTATTTACATATATACATACATAAATACATATGTCGCTGCCATAATTTTATGAGCATAAAGCCATATTCTTTAGAAAAACAGTTTTAACTCTCTTAAAAAGAGACTGAGGAAATATGCAACGATAGTGTGATGAATTTCAGAATTTAAGAATAAGAAGTAATAATACATGCATTTTGTGGGTAGCACGGTGTGAGAAATGGGTTAGTGCGTCTGCCTCACAATACGTAGGTCCTGGGTTCAATCCTGGGCTCGGGATCTTTCTGTGTGGAGTTGACATGTTGTCCCCATGAATGCGTGGGTTTCCTGCGGGTACTCCGCCTTCCACCCGATTGTAGCTGAGAGGCTCCAGAACCACCTGTGACCCCAAAATGGATAAGCGGTACACAATTGATGGATGGATGGATGGATGGACATTTATCTTGTAAGGTGCCTTTTGATGCCCATTCTTTTGAGTTAAAACATGTAAAAACAGTTGCAATCTTTTAAGAACAAAGTTACTTACATAAGGTCCCAAAATCACAATGAAATATTATTAAAAAGGTTTTCATCATTGTATAAAGTCACACATAAAAAGTAATCCTGCAGTTATATTATTATTTTTTTAATTATTATTATTAAAGAGCCATGCATGATGAAGGCATTTATTTTTTCGTTTAAAGAATAACATTTAAAGGAATTTTTTTAAATTTGACATATAATATAATATTACATTGGGCAGCACAGTGGAAGAGGGGTTAGTGCGTGTGCCTCACAATACGAAAGTCGTGGATGTGAGCCAGGGTCTTTCTGTATGGAGTTTGCATGTTCTCCCCGTGAATGCGTGGGTTCCCTGCGGTTACTCCGGCTTCCTCCCACCTCCAAAGACATGCACCTGGGGATAGGTTGATTGGCAACACTAAATTGGCCCTAGTGTGTGAATGTGAGTGTGAATGTTGTCTGTCTATCTGTGTTGGCCCTGTGATGAGGTGGCAACTTGTACAGGGTGTACTCCGCCTTCCGCCCGTATGCAGTTGGGATAGGCTCCAGCACCCCCACGATTCTGAGAGGGACAAGCGGTTAAAAAATGGATGGATAATATTACATTGTGTGTGTGTGTGTGTGTGTGTGTGTGTGTGTGTATATATATATATATATATATATATATATATACATACATATATATATATTATTTCACTAAAAAGAACTAGCATTTTTACAATGTGATATTTAACAAAAATATAGACTCAAAAAAAGAAGCAAGCTGTTTTTTTTGAGTGGACACTGTTTTATTCAAGATTTTGTTTTGTTTTTTTCCAAAAAGTTTCTATCTCATGAGAACAAATGTACTTATTAAAAAAATTCTAAAATTACAATGGAAAAAGAAAACCTCTCAGAATATTAGGAAGTCAAATTAATTAAAAAATAAAAGGTGCACTCCTGCCATAACAGTCTTTGTTTTTATTTAAAACAGAAACAAATATCCAAGAAGATGCAATCTAGTGTGTCATAATTTTTTGACAACTCTTTTTTTATTTTTAAACATTTGCAATGTTTCAAGAATAAAGTTGCTTTTTTTTAAAGCCCTAAAGTCACAGTGAATAATACATGGACAACATGTCATAAACTTATGAAGTCACATTGTTGTGAATTTAAAAAAGAAGGTGCAATCTTGAAAGAGTAGTCTTTTTTTTTAATCATTAAAAACAGAAACAAACCCAGAAGAAAAAAGGTCATATTCGAATTGAAAAAATAAACCTTCTGAAGAACATACACTTTCAATTGTGTTTAATGAAATGGACAAACGGTAGAAGATGGATAATATATACAATAAAGTAATACTGTTTTCATTACAACACTTGTATTCTCACTACCATGACCTGAAAACACCAGGTCATTTTTTGTTGTAGTTTGGTTTTAGTTTTCCTGTGTTCTGTGTTCCTTTCCTCCTTTGTCTCCTGTTGCTAGGAGCGCTGATTGTGCACACCTGCCTCTGATTGGTGTTCAGGACACTCCACCTGTCGCCGATCACTTGTTGGAGGTGGGGCTCTGAATCTTTGGGCACCACGTGATTCTATTCGATTCTTGGGGGTAACAATTCGATTTAGAATCAATTCTCAATTCGGACTGATTTGATTCAGAATCAATTCTCGATTCAAAATCAATATGTTTTAGCAGTATCATGTGCCTGTTCTATTATCTTCAAATTATGTTTCATGTTATCTGTATGTTACCGTCAGTGACGTGCGGTGAGGTTCATGGCTAGTGAGGCACTGACTTCATCACAGTCAGATTTATAAACATATGAACCCTATAGAGTATCTTATTCACCATTTGATTGGTAGCAGTTAACAGGTTATGTTTAAAAGTTCATATTCTTCCCTGCTTGGCACTCAGCATCAAGGGTTGGAATTTGGGGTTAAATCACCAAAAATGATTCCCGGACGCTGCTTCTCACTGCTCCCCTCACCTCCCAGGGGGTGAACAAGGGGATGAGTCAAATGCAGAGGACACATTTCACCACACCTAGTGTGTGTGTAACAATCATTGGTACTTTCACTTAATGTAGCAGGTACTTTAGCTAGTATATCCATCCATCCATTTTCTACCGCGTATTCCCTTTGGGGGTCGCGGGGGGCGCTGGCGCCTATCTCAGCTACAATCGGGCGGAAGGCGGGGTACACCCTGGACAAGTCGCCACCTCATCGCAGGGCCAACACAGATAGACAGACAACATTCACACCCACATTCACACACTAGGGCCAATTTAGTGTTGCCAATCAACCTATCCCCAGGTGCATGTCTTTGGAGGTGGGAGGAAGCCGGAGTACCCGGAGGGAACCCACGCATTCATGGGGAGAACATGCAAACTCCACACAGAAAGATCCCGAGCCTGGATTTGAACCCAGGACTGCAGGAACTTCGTATTGAGGCAGACGCACTAACCCCTCTCCCACTGTGAAGCCCTCAGCTAGTATAGTAGAGTATAAATAAAGTACACTTATTATTATCATTATTAGCGATAACACTGCTAACATTAACAATATTAAATAAACACATGTATGTAGAAAATAACAAACACGACAGTACACAGTGTTGTCCCTATGACAGGTGTAACCGCGCTCCAGCGGCCGTGTTCATTCATTGTCTTTACTGTAGCATAAAAAATGCAGATGGCCTTTAAACGCCACAATACTCAGTTACCATATTTAAGTACCCAAAATAAAGACCCGACATAAATATAAATCATCAGATCAGAAACATTGGAGGAAACGGGATTAAAACCCGATGCTAACCGCCCTTAGAAAATACATGGTTACGCCTCGTAGCTACTATTAGCAAACAGATAGACTTACCAACTCGGCTTAATATCTCAACATCGACACACTCTTTCGTTGCAACTCGGCCCTGATGGTTGGCACCTATAAGTTTACATTTAGTTGTAAAATGTTGGACGGTTGTTCTTACGATATGCAGGCAAACCACAACTTTAAAACATACCGGCTTCGGCCAAGCCGAGTAGTGCAAGAATGATCTCTGAGATCACTAGCGCCCTCTATCACCAGGAGGCCGGAGAACAGGAGCCTCACATTGTGCGTGTTTCGCAGCAGTTTTATGATTGCCCAGCACAAGAAATACGTTACACACATACAGTTGTTGACAAAATACACTGTACATTATATACCTCAGCTAACTAAATTATGGAAATCCATCCATCCATCCATTTTCTACCGCTCTTTCCCTTTTGGGGTCGCGGGGTGTGCTGGCACCTATCTCAGTTGCTCCTCTTCTTTGTAATTTTGCTTGCTTACAGAAGTAAAGAACTCATCTAACCTGCACCCTGTCTCCTGCCTCTGCGTTCTGGGATCACGTACACCCCCACCTTCCCAAGATGTGACACTTATTGTTATTTTTTGTCTTTTTTATATGATATACTCTCATTAAAAAAAAAAAAAACAAGATGCAATCTCATGAGAAAAAGCCAATTAGACAATTTCTTTTCTGAAAAATGACTTTTTTAAAAACACAAAAGTTTCTTTCTGCAGATATCCCAGGTCGTTTTTTTGTAACGTTGCTGCTTTTATCCTCATGTATTGTGTATTATTTCAGTGTGGCGTAATACAAAAAAATGTCATACAATAGCATGATGTTTTCCATGTCCACCCAAAGATCCCACATAGTGTAAAGTCTCAGGTGTTCAATGTATTAGCCAATTAAACATTATGATTACTCTACTGACTGTTTGTGTAAAAGTGTGCATGTGTGGTATTGGGGGGGCACTGATGCCACAAACACAGCAAGGCAGGCAGGCAGGCGTGCCTCACATTGCCCACAGCTACTCGCTAAGGATTCCCGATAAGGAGAATTAGTCAAAACTTGGGAGCTGCCAGTCAACGCCAATTAAACTTTAATCTTGGGCTGAAACAGGCACAAATAAATTAAACCCTCGTGAGCGGCAATGTGCGCTCTCCTGATAATAAGGGATTGAAGTCGACTCGGAGCAAGGCGGCGCGTACTCAGCCGTGCAGGGCGAGCAAACTAAAAAGAAGTTGACGAATTGCGTAGACACCGACAACATTCGCACACAAAGTGAAAGACTACAAATTACTTGGATTGTAGATTCTGGACCGCAGGCTGGGATTTGCGTCTTATTACCAAGGTTACATATTCAAAATATATTTTTACAAAGTCCATCTATCCATCCATTTTCTACCGCTTGTCATTTTCGAAGTCGTGGGGTTGCTGGAGCCTATCACAGCTGCACTTGGGCGGAAGGCGTTTACACCCTGGACAAGTCACCACCTCATCGCAGGGCCAACACAGATAGACAGACAACATTCACACACTAGGGCCAATTTAGTGTTGGCAATCAACCTATCCCCAGGTGCATGTCTTTGGAGGTGGGAGGAAGCCGGAGTAACCGGAGGGAACCCACGCAGTCACAGGTTTTTATAATGTACCTCTTGTATTTAAATGACCACAGAATATTCGTTTTCAAACCTCCAAAGTTCTGCGGGATTTAGCGACCCACAAAATTAGTAAACATGAAAAAAAAAGAGAGTAAAATGAGCAGGTTTTTATCGTACTTTTTTTTTTTTTTTAGAAAAGAATACAAATGTACAAAATACAATATTGAGGAAAAAAAAGTAATACAATTTGGTGTAAAAGTAAGACATTTTAGTAAAAGCACATTTTTTTTCAAGTAAAAAAGTAGAACAATTACGTAAATTGTTATCGAGAAAAAGATTTGTAACAAATGTGGCCGACTTGTAAGATATTTCACATATTTTGATAAGAAGATTTGGGGAACAAAAAAAAAAAATCTGTGAAAAAAACTTGAAAAAAATATAATTATATGAGTAATTTATTTTTTTCAAGTAACAGGGTATTTTTTCTTTATTTTTTCTTTATTTTTTTATTTTTTATTTTTATTAATCCATCCATCCATCCATCCATTTTCTACCGCTTGTTCCCTTTGTGGTCGCGGGGGTTGCTCGTGTCTAACTTAGCTACAATCGGGCGGAAGGCGGTGTACATCTTGGACAAGTCGGCACCTCATCGCAGGGCTATTTTTATTAATCAATCCAACAAAACAATACACAATAATACCATAATATTACAATTGACATGAATGGACTTGGACTCGATATTCAAATGTTTTTCGTTTACCTGTATGATATGATGACTTAGCGAAAATATGCAACTTTTCTCTGACGTGAAATCGGAGCGGTTCAAAAACCTGACGTTCATTTACAATTATTGCATGCTGTGTGTTCAAATGTTTTAGCATATTGCTAACGTGTCCTCCTCTTGATGAAATAGCAGCCTTATAATTATTTCAAGTGGCGTTACTGCAACGTTTTCTTGTAAAATGGTAGTGTTTGTTTTGACCGAGCATCGCCATCTTGAAATCAGAAGTCACTACTCAGTCGGCACCTTGCGTAATGATGTCATCCCCGCCTGGAAGAATCGATAAAAGAATGGCTTGACAAAATGTGAAGCGATTCCAAGGATTTGATACACTGGGACCGGTTCTAAACAAGAGCTGGTTTCCGATTCCCATTCCTAACAACAACTGTGTCATAGGGCAAACCTAGCGTTTTAATTTGTGATTAAAAATACTACAATTTTTTATAAAGTAGTTGGCAATATGTCCAACAAATATATTTAATAACAAACTAAAACAAAATAAAATACATAAATATTTTTTTTCTAGTACTTAATCAACCACTAATCAGTTTGTTGTTAGTTGTAAAAAATCTTACCGGTTCTTGTAACACAATAAAATACATACATTTATTTTTTAGTTCCTAAATTATGTCAAACAGCCACTAATAGTTTGTTGATTTTCGTCCAAAATCCTACTGAACTGCTGTAACAACAATTATTTCCTTAAAAAGACTGAATTTTCCGTATTCTATAAGGCGTTATTATATTCCCAATCATGCTCAAACATGCAAAAAGTTTTAGATTCCCATCCCTAATGACAACTGTGCCATAGGGCAAAACGCTAATTATAATTTGTGATAACGATCCTACATTTTTTTTTAATAAAGTAGTTGGTAATATGACCAACAAATACATTTAATAACAAAACAAAACAAAAAAAATGCATAAATATCTATTTTCTAGTACTTAAACAACCACTAATCAGTTGGTTGATATTTGTGGAAAATCCTACTGAATTATTGTAACACAATACAATGCATAAGTAATTATTGTCTAGTTCCTGAATCATGTCAAACAACCACAAATCAGTTTGTTGATATTTCTCGAAAATCTTACTTAATTGCTATAACAAAAATGACTTCCTTAAAAAGACTGATTCCTCCGTATTCTATAACATGTTATTATATTTCCAATCATGCTCAAACATAGAAAACAGTTATCAATTCCCATCACCAAAGACAACTGTGCAATAGGGCAAAATGCTTGTTAAAATGTGATTAAAAATGCTACATGTTTTAATAAAGTAGTTAGTAATATGACCAACAATTACATTTAACAAAAAACTAAAATAAAATAAAATACATAAATATTTATTTTCTAGTACTTATACAACCACTAATCAGTTGGTTTACATTTGTGGAAAATCCTACAGAATTATTGTTAGAAAATAAAATACACAAAAATTAATTTTCTAGTTGCTAAATTATTTCAATCAGGCACTAATACATTTTTTGATATTTGTCGAAAATCCTACTGAATTACTGTAACAAAAATAATTTTCTTAAAAAGACTGAATTCTCCGTATTGTACAAGGCGTTATTATATTTCCAATCATGCTCAAACATGCAACAAAATCTATCCATCAGTATCAAAACCATAATAAGCGAGATCATACGCGCCGTAGGAAATTCATATAACACCGCAATAGTCCAAAATGTGGCTTGTATTTACACCGTAGAATATTTCATTAATATTTTTTAATGAAGTAGCGCCCTTATCTCTGGTGGTCCGACCTGTGTTAGCCCGGTGTAAAAATGTCAATGTAATTTCCTTGCAAAATGAGCATGCCGTTTACGCACTAATGTTATTGGCAATGCCCTGATTCATGGAGGCGGAGTCAGCAGGCCGCGTGGGTCCCGATATTCCGCAATCCAGCCACAGAGAATGGCCGCTATAGCCAAAAAAATAATATTAGCGACAATAATGGAAATAATTGCCAGTGATGCCAACAATGGTGATCACACATTGAGAAATACCTCCTGTGTTTGACCCAATCATACACAATTATCATGCATGTGTATATAATATAATTAATTCTACGTCTGAGCCTCTCAGCCCCGAGGCCATCGGCATAGAATCACTTTTGTATGTATAATAGATCAGAGAGCAGTTCATGAATAAAAGAAACGTGTAGCGTGGAGTGTGCGGCACTGACTGTGGATGTTTGTGTTTGGACAGCACAATCAAAGTGAACATGTAATATTGTGATAATCCATACTTGATGAATTCAAGGGGCCGACTTGCCTTGGCGAAGTTCAGCTAATTTCCAGACACGGCTTGCCTCCGTAATTGAGTTTCCAATAACATTAGGATTATTTCAGTCCCGGCGTGATAATTGAATTCAAGTTATTTTTGTAATATCGTAGATGTGTGTGATTATTCCGGTGCCTTCCTGAAACTCATCACTTTTCTGCCTAACTGGATTTCTCATATTGTAGCATACGTGGGGCTTCATAACAAATGACGGAATCCCCCGCACATAATAAGAGTCAATGAGCACGAAAAAAGTTCATTTTTATATTACCCAAAATACCACCTCGGGGTGGAATTCAATTTAAAACATCTGTATACTCTGGAGTCTAAATTATACGAGTATACTGTACAAGCTGAAAACTTTTTGTGGGGTAAAATTATCGGAAATGTATAATAAATGACTCAAACAGTGTGCCAATATGAGCTAGTTTAGGAAACACATTTGAATCGGTAACTGTAATCAACTCTACCAATTTTTGATAATTTGGTGTTGATAGTACAATCAAATTTTACATTTAACACAAAGTAAATAATAACTAGGGTGCCACCTTGTTAGATCCTGTGTTCGTACACTTTTGAATATTGTTTGCAAACGTGTATTAATTTCTGTGTTTCCACATGGAAGAAGTTGGCCATCAAGTTGAATATGTCACGCCTATGGGATCATGTTTTGTTTTGGTCATGTTCGGTTTTGTTTTTTGGACACTCAGGTCCTGTTTTGCACTTCCTTGTTTGTCTTATTACCATGCCAACTCATTAGTTTTCACCTTGTCCTCGTGTCTTGCACCTGTTTTCACTGATTATGTCACTGCTATTTAAGCTATCTTTTTCTGTTCTTCGTGCTGGCAACATCACCTCCTTCACGCCCTCAATCACCTGCTATGCACCTTGTAATTCCATGTCAATGATCCATGTCCCGTTTTTGTTTTGTTCCAAGTAAGTTTTTCTCATTATTCATGCCACAGTGCAAGTGTTTTGTTTCGTGTTCATAGTTGCAGCCTTTGTGCTAGTCTTTTGTTTCATAGCCCAGTTTTTGTACTTCCGCCCTTGCGCGCACTTTTTGTTAATTCCTTTTATGAGTAAAATAAATATGTACTTACCTTCACACCGTTTCCACTCCATTCACTTTGCACCTCGGGAAAACAAACCACTTCCAAGTCCAAGTTTGACTGAATGTTGACAGCAGCAAAACATTTTCCAGGCAAGCATCTTGGAGTCCATGAAAGAAGGAAGGTGGGAGGCGTTAAAGGCCATGGAGGACCGGGACCTCATGTGGAGTCCAAGTGGCAAGCTAATCCCGATTAGCAAGCGTCGCTCCCGCAAGCTCCTCCACGTACGGGCAGAAACAAGCTCCAGCCTGCCCAGCTTCCCCAGGACAACGTCACGCCACCGTCACCAGATGACATCACAGACGAATATATTTTTTTCTCAACTCTCTTTTTTGTCAGGCGCTCCCAACTAAAGACTCCATGTCCATGTCAAAACTTTATCAGAACATGTTTTTGAACTCTTTTTCTAACCAGTCACAACCATCCAAATTGTATGCCCCGCCCTCCAAAACTCAAGCCCCGGCCACATAACAATTTATTTTTTTTTACTTTACCCACTCAATCCAAGGCAGAAGAAAAAATAATTTTTGGACAATTTACAGGGGAGGATTCTGCCCCCCTCCTCCCCTCCCTCCACCCACCCCAAAAGACTGTTCCAGATTGCGGTGAGCGCGTCTGGTATCCACCTCTTGAGGGGGGTCTAGGGCTGGGATAAGTTCAGGTGGGGTCGCTCAGCGCCATGCCAAGCCACAGCCTCTAGCACGGCCGCCACCACCAGGTATTCGGCCTGCCAAGCCACAGCCGCCGACACGGCCGCCACGGCCGCCACGGCCGCCACCACCGCCACGGCCGCCACCACCGGTCTTTCAGCCTGCTAAGCTGCAACCCCCAGCTAGCCCACCACCACCAGTCTTTCGGCCTGCAAAGCCGCTACCCCCAGCTAGGCCACCTCCACCTGCACCATGGCTAGCTGCACCAGTCGCTGCTCCAAAGCTAGCACCATGAAGAGCACCAAGTCCAAGGCTAGTACCAAGTCCAAGTCTAAGGCTAGCACCAAGTCCAAGTCCAAGGCTAGCACCAAGTCCAAGTCCACGGCTAGCACAAAGTCCAACTCCAAGGCTACCACCAACTCCAAGTCCCCGGCTAGCACCAAGTCCATGGCAAGCATCAAGTCCACGACTAGCACCAAGTCCACGGCTAGCACCAAGTCCAAGTCCACAGCTAGCACCAAGTCCACGCCAAGCTCCAGTGCCTGCACCATGCCAAGCTCCAGTGCCTGCACCACACCAAGCTCCAGTGCCTTCACCACACCAAGCTCCAGTGCCTGCACCACGCCGGGCCCCAGTGTCTGCACCATGACAAGCTCCAGTGCCTGCACCAAGCCGGGCCCCAGTGCCTGCACCAAAACAGGTACCAGTGCATGCTCCACGCCAAGCTTCGCCGCCCGCCACGATGAAGACTTGTCCGCCTCCTCTTCGGTCACGGATGTCGCCACTACGTGGTCCTCTGCCACGCCAAGGGCGCCGACCGCCTTGTCAGCCACGGTTGTGGTCACAAGTGGTCATTCGCTACGCCAAGGGCGCCGACTTCCTCATCGGCCACGAATGCGGCCACTACGTGGTCGTCCGCTACGCCAAGGGCGGCGCCCTCCTCATCGGCCACGTATGTGGCCGTTACCTGGTCGTCCACCACGCCAGGTGCGCTGACCTCCTTGTCGGCCACGAATGTGGCCCTTTCCGGGTCGCCCACCTAGTGAGGTACAGCGGGCCTCCACCCGTCGCTGCCACCTAACTCTGCCCCGGTGGATACGGGGACACGTGGTCTGGCGACCCACCGCCATGTACCCCTCCCGCCCAACCATGACTCTTGATCATAGTTTTTTTTTGGACATCTGGGAGCTGTCCTTAACGGGGGGGCACTGTCAGGTCTATGGGGTAGTGTTTTGTTACGGTCATGTTAGGTTTTGTTTTTTGGACACTCAGTTCCTGGTTTGCACTTCCTTGTTTGTCTTATTACCATGCGAACTCATTAGTTTTCACCTTGTCCTCATGTCACGCCCCTCTCCTCATGTCTTGCACCTGTCTTCACTGATTATGTCACTGCTATTTAAGCTTTCTTTTTCTGTTCTTCGTGCTGGCAACATCACCTCCTTCACGCCCTCGATCACCTGCTATGCACCTTGTGATTCCATGTCAATGATCCATGTCCCGTTCTCGTTTTGTTCCAAGTAAGTTTTTCTCATTATTCATGCCATAGTGCAAGTGTTTTGTTTCGTGTTTATAGTTATAGCCTTTGTGCTAGTCTTTTGTTTCATAGCCCAGTTTTTGTACTACCGCCCTCATGCGCGCTTTTTGTTTATTCCTTTTATGAGTAAAATAAATATGTACCTACCTTCACGCTGTTTCCACAACCCAAGTCCAAGTTTGACAGAATGTGCCAGTATTGTCTCTTGTTGAGTGATACAAAGAGTTTGTACTATAAGTATTGTACTTATTACACACCATTTTAGTTTGTGATTACCAAATATGGAGTTGTTGAAATCGCCATGTAAAATTGCTAATGCTAATCAGAAGCATGTGTATGGCATATCCAATAAATAAATAAGCAATGAGCTAACCCATCCTTGGTGGAAATGTCCGATAATGACTTTTTTTGACAATAACCGACATTCTGATATTGTCCATCAATTAAATACCGATTCCGATATCAACCGATACCGATATATACAGTTGTGGAATCAACACAATATCAGGACTAATTTTGTTTTGATGCCCCACTGAATGCATTAAACAATGTAACAAGGTTTTTCAAAATAAATCAAGTCAAGTTATGGAAAAAATGCCAACATGGCACTGCCATATTTATTATTGAAGTCACAAAGTGCATTATTTTTTTAACATGCCTCAAAACAGCACCTTGGAATTTGGGACATGCTCTCCCTGAGAGAGCATGAGGAGGTTGTAGGTGGGTGAGGTTGTGGGGGCAGGGTTGAGGGGGGGTGTAGGGAGTAGCGGGGTGTGTATATTGTAGCGTCCTGGAAGAGTTAGTGCTGCAAGGGGTTCTGTTTTTTGTTCTGTTGTGTTTATGTTGTGTTACGGTGCGGATGTTCTCCTGAAATGTTTGTCATTCTTGTTTGGTGTGGGTTTAAAGTGTGGTGCATAATTGGATCAGTGTTAAAGTTGTTTATATGGCTACCCTCAGTGTGACATGTATGGCTGTTGAGAAAGTATGCGTTACATTCCCTTGTGTGTGTGTGTGAAAATCCATAGATAATATGTAAATTGGACCGGCACGCAAAAGGCAGTGCCTTTAAGGTTTATTGGCGCTCTGTACTTCTCTGTGTACACAGCGGCATTTCAAAAAGTCATACATTATACTTTTTGAAACTGATACCGATAATTTTGAAACCGATACCTATATTTTCCGATACTAAATTTTAAAGCATTTATTGGCCGAGAATATCAGCAGTTTGATATCATCGGTCATCCCTAATCTTTGGGTTTAAGTTGGATGTCAAAGTTGACGGAATTTTCGGTCTATGGCTACATCCTTCTGCGAGTCAAGATTTTGGCGTAAAGTTTTGTCAAAAAAGCGGATCATACAAAAAGTGGGACCATTTTATGAGAAAGAAGTGTAATATTTTGGTTCCTAAATTAAATACTGTAATCCATCACTATCTAGTAAGATCTTAATAAATCTATAGCAGGGGGCAGGAACCTTTTTGGCTGAGAGAGCCAGGAAAGCCAATTATTTTAAAATGTATTTCCATGAGAGCCATATAAGATTTTTTTAACACTGAATACAACTAAATACGTGCATTTTTATGTAACACCTGTTAAACCTTGGTGAGAATGAGGACTCAGGGGCAGAAGGGGGACAATTGACACAGGCTTTATTTAACAGTTTTCTTTGAAGTCTCTGTGAACAGTGATTAAGGCAAGGCGGCTATAGAATCTGTGATAACAAAAGAGAAATGGGCAAAACGCAATAAACAGAAAATCACTCCATAGGGAGGAAAAGGCAATAGCAAAATTACACACAAATCTAGTAACGAAAAGAACAACAATCTATGATTAGCAAAAAAAAGTAAATCACTCACGCAGAGGAGACCAGAAACTCTAAACAGAAAGTACGCTATAAGAAGCTGAGATAACTACAAAGTAAAGCGCTCTAAGAGGAGGGAAAAAAAAGAAGGCAAAGCACTGAAATAAACACACAAAATTCTAGACCAAAAACTTTAGCAAACAAAATCACTCTTTCTCAGAGGAAACAAAGAAATCAATAAATAAGGCAAGGCAATACTTAGCAAACGTGATTCAAGGCTGTAGACAAGGCTGTGGACAAGGCTGGAGACACGTAGCGAGACGAGATACTCTGGCACAAGACAAGAGGAGGACAAGACATTTATACACATGAGGGAGGGTGACACAGGTGGGCACAATCAGGCAATCAGGAGAGACATCAGACCAGTGAAACAGGAGGAGGGCAAGTGACCTGAAACAAGAGGGAGAGTTAACCTTTCAAAATAAAACAGGAAATGACAAGACAACATGAAACCAGACAATACTTCACCCAGGTGTGACAACACCAACATTTTTAGAGTTAAATAAGTCTCTTATTCTGTTTAATAACATATTTATTCTGAAGCTCACCAATAATAGATGAAATACTTCTTACCATAATGCGACTTTTTGAACAGGTGCGGTATAAAACGGATGGATGGATTAAAATGCATGAGAATATTTTATATTTTATAACGTTATTTTTAACACTGTCATTACCAGCGGAATTATTCATTTCTTATCGTGTTAAGCAATGTCAGCTAAGATTTATCTGAGAGCCAGATGCAGTCATCAAAAGAGCCACATCTTGCTCGGGGGCCATATGTTCCATACCCCTGGACTATAGCCTACATGTACTCATCCATTATACAATGTTCCTTTCAGTGTTGTTTTTCATTCATCCCTGCGTAAGCCATCTACATATCATCACACTTGTTCTATGGCAGGCTATTCAACTGGTGGCCACAGGCCAATTTCTGCCCAGGAATGACACCATACGGGCCCCGAAGTTCAGTTCAAAAATTGGGAGACAAACATTTTCATAGCACATTCCTAAAAAAGACTAGAAGGCTCCTGTTGTATAAAGGAACTTAAACCACTATAAACAAATTAGCAGATTCTTGCGTTGAGATTTAACTTTGCTAGCAAATATAGACCACTGGCGGTCCAAACTTTTGATTTACATAACTGATGCGATCCTCAAGGCACCCCTTTAAGTCCTCTCATTGTTGTCAGTGACACATTTTTTTTGGTGTTAGTCTACCTTGTTTACTTCAGATGTAGTCAGTAGTCATTTAACTTCTTTAATCCTCGAGGTACTATTTTAGGTCCTCTCTCTTTCATCATTTGTGTTATTCAACTAGTGGCCCGCAATTTTTTATTTTTTCCAGAAGGTGCTTATAAACAGCATAGCAATATTGTAACTCTGACAAAATAAACAGACCAAATCTAAATGTCTAAAGCAGTGTTTTTCAACCACTGAAATACAGTCTGGTGTGCCATGGGATATTATTTAATTTCACCTATTTGGGTTAAAAAGATTTTATGCATACCACTAATTATAATCTGTAAGTGTCGGTGCTGTCTAGAGCTCGCCAAAGTGCTTTTCCATATCAGTAGGTGGATGCAGGTAGCTAATTGCTATGTAAACGTCATATCTAATGCTTAAACCAAAAATAAGCAACAGGCGAGTGCCCCTAAAACAGCCATTGAAACTTAGGAATGGCTGTGGAAAACTAAACAAAAACTGAACTGACTACAAAGTAAACGAAAACAGAATGCTGGACGACGGCAAAGACTTACAGCGTGTGAAGCAGAGACGGCGTCCACAAAGTACATCCGTACATGACATGACGATCAACAATTTCCACACAAAGAAGGAAAGCGTCCGCACAACTGAAATAGTCCTGATTGCTAAAACAAAGTAGGTGCGGGTAATATCGCTCAAAAGAAGACATGAAACTGCTACAGGAAAATACCAACAAAGCAGGAAAACACCAAAAAACTCCAAATAAGTCACGGCACGATGAGACAAGTCGTGACACTTACTTTGAGATAAGAGCTATAGTGATGCATGATTGATTATGGTTTGAATTCATATCCAACAATTGCAACAATTACTTTTTGCTGTCAATATCAACTACCAAGTTTACATTTTTAATGTTTTCTGCTGGTGGTGTGCCTCTGCATTTTTTGCAATTAACAAAAATGTGCCTTGGCTCCAAAAAGGTTGAAAAACACTGGTTTAAAGGACACTGGTTGTCTGGAATTTACACAATATAGCTAACAATGAAGGGAGAAGTCCGGTCTCTCAGTCATTAGGTTCTGGAAATGGGGCCCCCATAACAATTTAGTTGAATATCCAGAGTCTATTTTCTATGATCAGTTATTGTTGTAACGATCTGTCACTTACTTTCTGATAGTTTTTCGTGTTTTGTACTTTGTTTCCTGTTCAGTGCTCTTATTTTGTCATACTTCCTGTTTACTCCGCTGAGCACTGTTTTTGTCACACTCGCCGTTGATTGGCAGCGGTCCTCAGCTGCGGTCAATCAACATAGGTCTATTTATGTTTCACTCGAGCACTCCTCAGTGCTCGAAGTTAAACCTATGTTGGGAACATCTCCATGCAAGACTGCTTTCTGTTTATATATTTTACTTTGATGAAATTAAAATCATCTTACCTGCTTTCTGCTCTCCTGGATTTTTGCATACTTGAGGTCACACAACTGCAGCCATGCGACATCCCAACAGTAACTTCGAGCCAGAAAATTGTGACCTCGCGAGAATCCCTGTCGGCAATCCTCAGCCGACGTTCTGGACCGCACAATTCCTGGAGGACTTGAAGGCCAGGTTTGTGCGGTCCCAGCCTACAGACGCGGACCCTCTCCCCGCGGCAACGCCACCGGCTTCGGCTCTCCGACCGGCGCGTCCCCCGCCGCCATCTTTCCTCTCGGCTCAACGGCTGGCTACGGCTCTCCGACCAGCACGTCCGCCACTTCCTGCATGCCTCGCGGCTCCCGCGGCAACGCTACCGGCTACGGCTCTCCGACCGGCGCGTCCTCCGCCGCCATCCTTCCTCTCGGCAACGCTGCCGGCTACGGCTCACCGACCGGCGCGCCCGCCTCCTCCTTCACGTCTCGCGGCTCCTGCGGCTCCGTCGCCGACTGCGGCTCTCCGACCGGCACGTCCGCCGCCGCCATCCTTCCCGTCGTCTGCTGAGCTGCTTCTCCCTGCTCCTACGCAGCTTCCAGCGGCTGCTCCCCGGCTGCTCTTTTTGCCAGCTCCCGCTCTCTTTTTTGGTTCGCCGAGAGCTCCAGTGGAGCCCACAGTGAGGTCGCTTTTGTCCTCCTGCTGGGACTCGGCACGGGACGTGTCTTCGTCCCTCCTCCTGGTCCCCTCCCGCCCGTCCCTGGTTTTCGCACCGGGGGACTCCGACGAGCAGGCACGTTTTCCCGCATGTGTGAACGGTGTCTGGCAGCCACCTAGTGGAGGGGGGCCCACTATACACTGCGGTGCAGCCAGGCACACACCGCTGTCATCCCCGCCAGCGTCTCCTTCCACGGAGACATCTACGTCCCTAGCGGGCTTTCGCACAGCCCCAACGCCGGCTCCACGCCTAGCCCCAACGCCGGCTCCACGCCGAGCCCCAACGCCGGCTCCACGCCGAGCCCCAACGCCGGCTCCACGCCGAGCCCCAACGCCGGCTCCACGCCGAGCCCCAACGCCGGCTCCACGCCGAGCCCCAACGCCGGCTCCACGCCGAGCCCCAACGCCGGCTCCACGCCGAGCCCCAACGCCGGCTCCACGCCGAGCTCCAACGCCGGCACTACGCACGGTTCCAACGCCGCCAAGAGCAGCACCACGCCGGGCTTCGTCACCGCCGGCATCCGCTATTCCTCGGCCAGCATTTGCTGCTCCTCGCCCGGCGTCATCTGCCGCTTTCACGCCGCCGATGACATCTGCAACAATCACGCCGTTGATGACGTCTGCCGCTTTCACGCCGCCGATGACGTCTGCCGCTTTCACGCCGCCGATGACGTCTGCCGCTTTCACGCCGCCGATGACGTCTGCCGCTTTCACGCCGCCGATGACGTCTGCCGCTTTCACGCCGCCGATGACGTCTGCCGCTTTCACGCCGCCGATGACGTCTGCCGCTTTCACGCCGCCGATGACGTCTGCCGCTTTCACGCCGCCGATGACGTCTGCCGCTTTCACGCCGCCGATGACGTCTGCCGCTTTCACGCCGCCGATGACGTCTGCCGCTTTCACGCCGCCGATGACGTCTGCCGCTTCCACGCCGCCGATGACGTCTGCCGCTTCCACGCCGCCGATGACGTCTGCCGCTTCCACGCCGTTGATGACGTCTGCCGCTTCCACGCCGGCACCAACATCGGCTCCTCAGCCGCCTCCTGCAGAGGTATCTGTTTTGGCTGCAGCCCCCGCCGCTTTGTCTGCTGTCTGCGGGCCTGCTTCAGCGCGCCCGCCTCCACGTCAGCCGCGGATGTGGCCGTGCCCTGGGCGTCCTCCTCGCGGGATGCACTCGTCTCTTTTTCGGCCAATGATGTGGCTGTTCCGTGGCCGCCCGCCCCGCCAGTTCCAGCGGCGCTCTACGCGCCGTCGCCACCTGACTTTCCCTCGCTGGCTGCGGGGACACGAGGTTTGGCGACCTTCCACCAAATCCTCCTTCCATCCTCCCTTACTTTGTGGACATTTTTTTCCATTTTTCTTTTCCAGGGAACATCTGGTATCTGTTCCTTGAGGGGGAGGTCCTGTAACGATCTGTCACTTACTTTCTGATAGTTTTTCGTGTTTTGTACTTTGTTTCCTGTTCAGTGCTCTTATTTTGTCATACTTCCTGTTTACTCCGCTGAGCACTGTTTTTGTCACACTCGCCGTTGATTGGCAGCGGTCCTCAGCTGCGGTCAATCAACATAGGTCTATTTATGTTTCACTCGAGCACTCCTCAGTGCTCGAAGTTAAACCTATGTTGGGAACATCTCCATGCAAGACTGCTTTCTGTTTATATATTTTACTTTGATGAAATTAAAATCATCTTACCTGCTTTCTGCTCTCCTGGATTTTTGCATACTTGAGGTCACACAACTGCAGCCATGCGACATCCCAACAATTGTTGAGCTATAACGAGAATGTCGGGTTGAATAATGTCCTTTCAGTTTTGTTAAGCAAGTCTGTAGCAAATAAACCCGAACGTCTCCATTACCCAAAGCCTGCCTGCCGTAATATTAGGTGGAAAATGAATATTTTGACTCTTCATCTTGTCAAATTCGCATCACTTCAGAGTTTTTGATCTCGCTTAAGAAATGCTAGCAAACTTAAGACTTCCTGGCCCCAGTGCTCGCCTGTTGCATAATGTAGACTGTATAAGCAGCAACGCTAAATGCAACTTTCATTACCCCGCGCGCCGAGATACGATAGAGACGCTTGCCGCATTCTTCTCTTTCAAAGACATTTTCCTCACAGCTCGAGGTGAACTCGCTGGCATCGTCTGTGCCCCTGCACCAAATGAATTTTTGACAAGAAGTTGTTGCATTCATGCATGCAAAAGTGCGGAATTATTTAGCGCTCGCGGAGGCTTCCGCGTTAGCTTTAGCCTCCCTGTGCTATAGCTATGGCATGTGAGCCACCACTGAGTAAGGCCATGAATGGAGGTGGCCAATACACACACACACACACACACACCGACACACACAGCTAACTGTGAATAGTTGCTCTATCCATTGCCGTTATTAGGAGTCGCCACAGGGCCTGCACAGTTAGTTGCGCTAGCATGGCACCAGCCAAGACGTCATGCCAGACTTCTCGCTGTTGTTTTGCATAAATGTTGAATCATGCCAGCGTCCCTTTTTTTTTTTTTTAGTGTGCAACAACAGACCGCATTGATATTGATTTAATGCTCACTAATATTTCAACTGCCCTAAGGGATCAATGCGCTTCAACATGATTTAACATGACCCTACGAGTACAAATAAGAAAAATACTGCAGCAAAACAGAATCAATACTGGATAAAAAAAGCATCAAATGAAATTATTTGTGTTTTATTTCATGAAAATATACTAAGGATATGCTAATTATTTTTTGGAGAGTAAATCTTAAACACACACAATAGGACAATAGTATTCACATGACCAAAAAGTCTTCTTTTTGCAGTTTTTGCTCCCGAAAGTGAATCTGATAGTAATTTCCCATATAAATTATTATTATTATTTTTATTTATTTATTTTTTATGTATTTTTTCAAACCTTGCCTTCTCCTGCTTGTTCTCACCCATGTAAAACTGCCTTATCAGAATCAGAATAATTGTATTGCCATTGTTTGAGAACGGGTTCAAAAACTAGGATTTTTTTCTTTGTACAATCGTACAACATAAAACACATAACACAAAAATGTAAATGTCTCTATTAGCCAAACATAAATGATAAAGTATCTATGGATTATTGTTTTTTTTGGTTTTTTTATAGTATTTTCTTAACCACAATTCAACTCAACTCAATTTACAATTCCTGCAATAAAACATCAGTAGAAGAGAACACAAAATACAATACTAGCGGCTTATTTTCTTTTTTTTGTTGCTTTTTGACTGCCGCAGCTTTGTGTCCCATACAGCGAGCAGAAAATAGACTTACACTTCCGTGTTGATGATATCAATACTAATAAGAGTTATAATTTAAACATTGGTATCGGAACCGCTAAGTCTTTGGCTAAAAGTGGCAAAATCTTGTGCAACAAATGAAATGTACAAATATGTTTCTGCGGGTTCTGACTATCCTTGAGGGTATTTTGCTAATTTCTTCAATTTATGTGCGAAAATAACGCAATTTGAGATGAAGATGCTGTCAAAACAGATGTTTTGCTGTATGAAATTGCCCCCAGTCTTCTGTGGGTGACGTGCACAGGCCGATGCAGGGCCCTCTGAATATCAACCCATGTATATTGTTCATTAAACACTAATACAAACTTTTAATATTAACATAAGGGACAAGCGGTAGAAAATGGATGAATGGATAAAATGTAATTTCAATAGCACAGCATCCTTGCAGAAAAAAGTAAACGCTGTGAGATTTTGCTGCATGGTTTGAATGGGAAAAATCAGTGCCATCTGGTGGAGATATTTAAAGTCAGTAGTTAAAATTACTCAAAAGCGGCATTTGTAATCTTTTGGTCGCATTCGGTGTAGTTTAGTCATTTTCTGCAAATTTACGAGGATGACGACTCAAAAAATATTTCGATACAATTTCCCTCAGGCATATTTGATTGGAAAACTCTTAAAACACAGAATTGAAGATAAATCCATCCATCCATCCATTTTTGTACCGCTTGTCCCTTTTTGGGGTCGCTGGAGCCTATCACTGAATGTTCTCAACACTTGTTTCAGTCATATTGACCTGACTAAATGCGTGCTATCGGGGTAAAAAGTGTGGCGTATCAAACGCAATGCATTGTGGGTCTTGCTGGCTTCTGAATTGCTCATTAACAAGAATACTGTGAGCTAAAGTTGTGTTTTTTTTCTCTAAGAAGTTCAAATCAGGACACAAACATGCAACATCATTAGCTGTCAAAATCGTTGTCATGACTTCAGAAAAATAAATAACGATTTGAATGAAAAAAAAAAAAAAAATATATATATATATATATATATATATATATATATATATATATATACATATATATATATTTCCAGCGTGAAAGCAAAACCAAGGAACCCAGGTTAGTGAGCTAACAAAGAATTGCAAATGGCTTTGAAAGCAGCCGTGAGACGATCAAACATCACTTTTAACGTCATCGCCTGGTACATGTTGGTGTGTCCGTGGAATTTTCACACTGGTACATTTGAATTAAAACAGGTTTTGTTCTGTTTCACGCGTAGTATTTAATAGGCTGATAAGCTAGCTTCGGGCTACAAACAACATACACTATTTTGGAAAAAAGCATAATGTCTGTGTACTTTTAGTTTTGGGTAAGCACATACAATGAACAAGTATTATTTTGGGAGAAGTAGCGCTGTCATCAAAGTATTTTAAAGTAACGATGGGTTTGCATTCTGAAATTCTTCACCATGAATTCTTCTTACCATGAATTGAGTAACGTGGATCCCGACCTAAACAAGTTAAAAACTTATTCGGGTGTGTGGAGAGGCGGGGCTGGCGGTCCGGCGGCGGGGAAGGGCACGCCGGAGCCCGGCCCAAGATGGAGGCGTTGACGGTGAGCGGCGAGGCGGGGTGTGCCGGGAGCGACCCTGCAATTTAGGTCAGGTGTGGGGGTCGCGCACCTGTACACTATTAATGAATCTCCTCTCGCTATATAAAAGGGGATCGGCAGCACAAGAGGGAGGAGAGGTACGAGAGGAGCGAGAGACACGAGAGCCAGAACAAGCAACACATGCAACGCAGAACAGAGCGAGAGGGAGAGTGAGAGGGAGAGCAGAGCGAGAGGTAGACGACACGGGCGACTGAAAAGTAACCAGAAAAAGATTTTCTTTATTGAAAAATAAAGAAGTCTACACCTGCTTGAGCAAATGTCCTTCTTTGGTGGTCCTTGGAACCCGCACGACGGCATGAGACTGTCACAGGGTGTTACCATTTAGTGGTCAATTGTACGGAATATGTACTGTACTGTGCAATCTACTAATACAAGTTTCAATCAATCAATCAAACCATTAAAAAACGGACTCCGTTGATGTAATATATACAAGTTTGTCCAAATCTCTTGTTCATTGGATGTGTTCAAATGGATCAATTCCACCCTTGATTTAACTAAACAGCCATGTAAACAAAAAGCTTCAGCCAACAAAAATGGCCATCGCAGCCCCACAATGCATTGCACATGTCCTTTTCAAGCCTTATAGTGGAGTTTCATTGGCCATAACTGAGCTTGACTGAACAGCGCCTATGCTGGTTGCAGCCAGGTATTGCACGGCCTAAGACATTTAATCCATACATCCATTCATCCACCCATCCATTTTCTAACGCTTGTCCCTTTTGGGGTGATGGGGGGTGCTGGAGCGGAAGGTGTGGGTTCCCTCTGGGTACTCCGGCTTCCTCCCACCGCTAAAAACATGCACCTGGGGATAGGTTGATTTGCAACACTAATCCATACACCATAACGTTATTAATAAAGTGGTTGACAGAATGATTATGGAGGGATAAACATTAGTACCCAAAACAATGTCTTTTAAACATCTTTCCGGAAAAGCGTTTGGTTGGAAAAATAAACCAGACGAGAGCATCAAAGAAAGGTTGGAACAACTTTTAACAAAACATGACACCCGAGTGAGAGCTGAGTCCTCATTTGCATACGCTGACATTTTGCTGAGAATACTTCAACGTTAGGCTGAGCTGTAATGAACTCCTGCCAGGGAGCAGTCAGGGAATAATGTTTCCATAAAGGTAACCTGTCCACATCTCCTCTTGGAGAAAGATGTGGAGGAGGAAAAGGCTTTTTTTCCCCCTTCTTCCTTCTGCAATGTTGTGTGCTTGATAACAAAGGAACATTTTTCTTTCTGCGGCCTTCATCCGTCTTTCGTGATTTAGTGAATTTTTCCAGCCTCTTTACAGGCTAATTGCACTCGGAGTCTTGCAAATTTGTTAGTGGTGACACCTCGCCTACCCATTGGGAATGCATCTCATTACCGGACGCCACGTCCAGCAACATCTGATATTATTAGCTGTCATTAATCTGCGACATACGGCGAAAAAGGATGGGGGTCATCAAAAAGACACATATATTGGCTGCTCTGTGCTGAGGTCTAAGGTCAGAGAGGTTAAAAAACAACCAATAAGGAGAAGGAGGTAAAAAGGCATTTGAATAATCTCTGTGTATTATAAGAACTCTATAAAATATAAATTCTGGTTTTGATTACAATTGTGTTTGTTATTGAGGCTGTCATGCAGTTCTGTGTAAGTGCGGTGTTTCATGCTGAACAAGGCGGTGCAGCAACCAAAATGTGGTCATAATAGTGTTATTAAAAATCAGCTGGGATAGGCTCCAGCCCCCAGCAACTCCTGTAGGATGAGCAGTAGGCTTTAGAATGGACGAGCTGGAGAGAACTACAAAATGTCAGTTTCTTTAATTCGGACCTTTTCAGCTGTGCTGCTTATGCCATTTGTGCACCTGAGTCTTGTCCTCATGGCCCTCAACTTTCTCTTGTCCAATTGGAGCTCGTTATCTAGTCAGTCTGTGCATTTTCATCCCTGTTAAATCGATTGAATACTGCTCAACTATATATATATATATATATATATATATATATACACACACACACACACTGTACATGTAATGTAGTAATGCGGCATTAATAATACCATGTAATATTTACGTATTTTGCTCGTTTTAAGCATACTGCAGCGTATTACTGACATATCACAATGTTTGCTTTTCCCTCCAACAACAAACTTATAACTCAAAGCATACTTTGTGAGAGACAACAAAGACAAATTTCGGTAACATTTTGATCCAGAACCTTATATTTTTTTAGCCTGAGCATAAGGAGGATGAGCTATAAGTTTTAGAAGCTGCGTGATAAACAGATTCAGCAATATTGTTAAGTGCTAAATAAGATATATGACGATGAACATAATGAACAAAAAACAAATCACTTACTGTAAAACAGTGCTAATCAACTGGCGGCCCGGGCGCCAAATCCAGCCCAGCAGTGACACCAGACCAGTCCCTAAGATCAGTTCAAAATGTGGAAAATACTTTTTTTTTTTTTCCTGAATCATTTCTGAAAACAGTCAAATGCTTCTTTTGCAAAAAGGAACATTGAACAGTGTGAACACATTGGCAGATCCCTACGTTGACTTTTTCACCATCTAAAGGCTAGCATCCCTTGTCTTTGACATCACAGGGAGATTTTGTCCTGGAATGTGTAAGTCGGATAAATAAAATAATAAAAAAGTAAACCACAGAGGTTGTTGATTCTCATAATAGAGATGGGAGAAGTCTGGCCCCCGGTCTTTGGCTTTCAGAAACTGTGGCCGCTATAACAATTTAGTTGTATAGCTCTACTGTACAATGTCTGCTCTCACTGAGATACCAACTGATGGGATTTTCCTATCTTCCCCTTTAGATAGAAAATAGTCATAATTCTCACAGAGTTAAAAAAAAACAACTCGTGGTCAAACCAGCGTCTTTTTGTGTCTTTCTTGCCATTAAGTTGGATGTCAAAGTTCACCAACTTTTTGGTTTATTGCC